>NW_019384321.1:0-9337 GCF_000671375.1 Centruroides sculpturatus
ATTTATTGCGGATGATTTTGTTCTGAAACGTTTTTGTCTCCTTCCTAAAATACAGACTTTGACAAGGAAATGTTCTTTTATTTAATGCATTTTTATATAATTGTACAGATGCAAAAATTATAAAATCATTTAATATATTTATTAAACTATAATTAAACTTATTATTAAATTATGAAATTAATTTAATATTTAAACGAGAAATATTAGAATCAATAGTCTGGTATAAATTTAGAGATGCTTAAAATATTCGGAAATATTTTCTGAATTTTTTCTCGATAGGTAATATGAGGATTGAGAAGTGGTCGACTTAAGAAGATGTAAAGAACCCTTGAATTAATTAAGGAAAATATTCGAAAACTTGTGTTTTTGTAATCGGATCGCGTTTTAAACAAATGTTTCATTTGAATTATTGACAAGAAGAGACTACGAAGGATTTACTTAAATATTTTATCGAATTTATTAAGAAAATATTCACGTTTACCTAACACTTTATGGGATAGAATTAAACATTTCTGCTGGAAGAATGGTAAACAGGAGAATAAATTAACATCTATAAAACAGTATCGCTATATTATATTATAATTAAAATTATCAGTTATATTATATAACAAGATCAAAGTAAATTTTAATTAATTTTTACGAAATTAGGGCGTGCAAAAATTCTCAGATAAGTTAATTCTCCTTGCACAAATCCATTGAAAAAAGATGCGTTTCTGTCTTGAAAGGCAAATTGAATATAATTTTGGTTAAGAAAAACAAAGTTTTTAAAATTAATTCGATACTACTTTCTCGAAAAATCAATAATTTTCTTTTCCAATTTTGACGTAATTTTATACAGAAACAGATCGACAGAAACAAATAATAAAAATTCCCTCACTTTTTATTGATGTATTCTCGATACGAAGTAAAAGTTTCATTAAAATTCGTTACACAGTTTTAATATAACGAACATTTAATATAAATATTTCTTTGAACTCCTTCATATAATCGGATCATACATATTTAAAATCAATAAGATTTATCTGTATTCAAACACGTTACTAATTTTACTTAGTTGTTTTCCATACTCTTAATTAATATTTAAATAATTGTATACAAATAGTTTATAATTAAAGTTTGTCGTCCTTCTTAGAAACATTAATTCAATTATAATAATTTATATTATATTACTTTAATTTCGAATTATTCTATGTGATTTTTTTCACGTTTATTTTCAAAAATGTCTCGACGGGTCATCAACACTTTCCTGGTATTGGCATTTCCTGAGAATATCGACATAATTTGTACAATTATGCCGATATCTGTTGGAAAATTCACTTTTTTTCTATAACTGGTCGAACGATGACTTAGTATAAAAGTTGAGTGAAGGAAAGTAACAACATTCCTTTCCTTCACCTATCGAACAATCTTCAATAAATATTAAATTTATGAAGAATTTATGATAGAGGCCAAAGAGCGTGTAAATTAATGTAAGTTTGATAGGAAAATTATTTTTTTTAAATTCAGTGTAAATAAAATAGCACTTCGAAAGTCATTTAAAAAGAGAGAAACGAACTTTAAACAGGAAAACGTATTCGAAACTCAGAAAAATAGAATTTTTAGAGACTCGATCTACGAGTCTCTAAACGATTTATTGAAAGTCTTTCGTCTTCTCTCAAATGTCGGGTTCGAATCCTCTTCGCAAATCAATAGAAATCAATCCACTGAATAGGTGAAGTGCTCGTATTTTTCCATTTTCCATTCGTAGTTTGGTTAGCAATACTAAAATTCAAGTAGTACAGAGTAATCTAGCAAAAAATTAAGCTATATGTAGATCCATTCAGACAAACTCAGAAATATTGCGACTAAGGAATCATGATGAGAATAGGAATCTGTATATTATGTAGCAAAAAATATATGATACTAGGGTAAATACTACAGATAGGAAGATATCACTTTTCTCGAATTCGAATATTCGAACACCTAGAATACTTAGTGAACTTATAATTTACTTTGTTTTATTTATTTTAATATATTAATAAAATAAAAGATAAAAAAAAACTATTTCTTTTTTTTATTACTTATTTATTATAAATTGTTAAATTTCTAAGAATTCGAGAAAATTGATGTTCGTAAATGCTTCAGAAAATGTATTCGGAATTTTGGCTTTATGTAAAGAATATACAACCAAAAATTTTCAAAAAGTGAATATTTGAGCTGAATCGATTGGTAAAGAATCGAATCCATCTGTCACTTCTCGAAAATGTGGAATATTCGAAACGAGAGAATCGAAACTCTTCGATCGTTTCGAGGATTTTCCGGAATTTCGGGAATCCCGATTGTCCCATCTCATTAATGACGTTCGGGCACACCCAACAGAGTATCATTTGGCGTTTACTACTCTTAATCGGAGCGTAACTCTCTCGCCTCTAACTTTTATTACAGCTGGAAACTTTAGCTTAAGAAAACGGATGAAAATGTTACTTTATTATGTGCGTATATTAACCCCGAATGTACAAAAAGTATTTTCACCGTCAGAAGTAGGTAATAGCATTAACAAAACGGAAGTTGTTCGTTAACGTTTGGAAAAATTCGAACATCCCTCGAGTGTCGTAACTTCGAATTTTCAATCGTGGCCAATTTTATTACCGGTTTTTACGATATCTTTACTGTAGACGAAGCGCTTTCTTAATAGACGTTTCGTTGCATTATCTAACAAACGTGTACAGTTACAGAAATGTAGAATAACTTATTCCCTAGAAGCTTATGTTGTAACCCGTTTAAATTAGACGGAAACGATACTCGTATCTATTATATAGAATTGTATATAATGCGCGTTATTCGCGTACTAACTCTTTAATTACACGATTGCTATAATATTAATTAAACGTAGTTAACTTTCTAGACCATTTACTTTAAACAATTCATCGACATATACGCATTTACTCCGAAACTTAATTAAATTCCAACGCTTGTTCAAATATCTATTTTATCTCTCGTATTGTAAAACTGATATTATTCTCTTTATTTAAATTTCTTCAAAGATGATAACGAAATCAGCCTGTGGATGTACGCCATGATCTGCATCGGATGTGGTTTCGTCATTTTCGTAGCAGTAACTGTGTACCTCATGTGGTAAGTATCGTTTTCAAAGCTTTTCATGTTCATGAGTGTTCGTTGTGATCATATTTTTCCTTGGTTAGCATGCCAGATAGAACATAGCCTTGTGAGTAATTTCCTGTTTCAATTGAAAATGTAACTATCAGTAGAATTTTACGCGGTGATTGACTAACGTCGTCGTATTTTTCTTTTCTTTTCTAGTAAGCAACATTCGTTCCTGAGGGATCGAGAAGATCGCATCCTTCGAATGAAGACTTACGCAGATAGGTGTTGTTCCGATTTTTCGGAGGCCAACACCGTGGCATGAAAATGTCTAGAAACAAGAATGTTTATCGACATAATCCGTCGGAAGACGACTCGAAATTCATTTATCACTTTTGCAGTCGAACGGCTGATGGAATGTGCCTTTTGGCTCTTCGCATAACTCCTTTTGTAAATAGACTATTCCTTCCTAAACTCTAATTATTTTCGCTACGAGTGAAGCCGTAAGAATCTGGATATCGTATCGTAAATTTATATTTTAAATAGTAGACTTTCCATGCGATACTTCAAAACTGTTAGATGTTAAACCTTAATTTGATACGGCATTTTTTGTGTTGGATACATTTCTTACACTCTGTGAAAACATTCTTATCTCTAATCTTTCCGAGTGCTGTAAATTAAACGACGTTTTAAAAGTTATATAAAAATTAGATCGTCTATCTTACAAATTACTTACCACATTGAGTAGATAATGAATATGACGTATATAACAAATGATAAACCAACAAAGATAATTGCAAACATCCAAAATGTAACCTCTTCTGTAAGTATAAAGATTATATAACAAATGGTTTTTACGAGTCATTATATAATTTCAAATTTATTTTGGAACAATTGATTAAACTTAAACCGGACGGAATTTAATTACATAATATCGAAATTTAATTACGCGAGTGCATATCTATGGCGGATGTAGAAGTCACGCAGCACGAGTGAATATCGAAACTGATAAAGGAAGGAAAAAGAAAAAAAAGCGTAACTTATCGATCTATATCTAAGAGCTAGATAAACAGATAAAGGAGAGAAGTCGATAAATCAACAAGTCGATACCGAGAGATTCCTTTCCGAGATTCGGAAAAAATGTCTCTCGCATCCTCTTCCTCCATTAATTCGTGCCAAGTTGGAAAACATCATTAACCTTCTTTAGCGTTTGATATCGTCTCTAACACCGAGAAAATTTCATTTTTATTCTTTACGTATCGGTTTAAAATAACAACATTTCTAGCAAACATCTCGAACATTCCGACATTTAAGTAAACAATTAAATCATCCTCCCTTCGTCGAACAACAAATAAGATAAGCGTAATATCAAAAATATGCAATTTTCGCATCTCGTTGATTCGTATCTTATTTAATTACAAAAAGAATGCAATTACATAACGCTAATTTTAATATACTTACAACAATAAACGCGAATAAAATTCTTGAAAACAATTTAAAGTTTTCGTTTTGTTTAAAACTATAATTATAATCTACTACTTCCGACGAGAAGGCGTTAACTTGTATAAGATAACAACAATTATATATAAATTTTGAGGCCCGTAACTTTAATAAAACAAAAAAAAATTAAATAAATAGAAATTAAAGTATTACAAAAGATAAATTAATTCGGGACTGTCGTTACTTACCGGGTTGATAGACGAAATTTATGTCTGGTGTGGAAGTAGAATCGACGTTATCCATATTTCAAAGAATATAATAGCAGAATTCATGCTCGAGTGGCTTGCCAAGTGGCATCAAGCCAAAATTCCCATTGCACGACGGGTAACGTAACGACTGTTGATTCCTCTCATGCCCCTAATTAACGCTTATTTGATAAATTAAGCTTTTATCCGTTAAAGAAAGAGAGAAAAAAAAATGGCGCACTTCCTTCTTTGCCGAGTGATATCTGTTCGAACTTTAACTTAATCAACCGCAAATAACTGTAAAATATGATGAAAAAAAAATTCGTATTTTTATTTTTAAAAAATGTAACCTTTATAAAACAAGAACGTCATTTATCATTTTATAAAGAGAAAATAAGAAAATCGAATTAAATGAGTCGGACGAGTTTAACATCGAAAGATGTTGTTAACCTTCATTCATCATGAAATAACGAGATTTTCAATCCGAGTAATAATTTAATTATGTTTATATCCGAGAAAATAGTATTTTAAAATAATATTTGCATCGCATTTTAACTTTAAGTATTAATTAATTTTAAAAAAAGACATTTGATAAAAGCGAAAAAATAATAATATTTGTGCTTAAACGTGCCATTTACTATAACTGCTATGGAATGAATTTATGAACTACACAACTATATCTTTAGTAATGTTTTCTAAAATTTACGTATAAGATAGTTTATTTTATAATATAATTTATAATATAAATATTTATTTATTTTTATAGAAATTGTAGAAAATCGTAATATTAAACTAGTAATTCTTAAAATAGTATAGGATCTACGAATTATTATTTTATCTTTTATCATTCTCTTAAATAATCGAATTTTATTTCGAACGCAATTCAGTCGAAATTATCTTTTTGCATTATTACACACTTTAAAATATATTTGATAGAAAATGCATTTTCTTTCATCCCATTTGGTTACACGATACAGGTATTGACATTCGATAAATTCTCTATAAATCATCGCCTATCTAATGCTCGATGTTTACTTTTACTTTATTTTAAAAATCTCTAAATTTATATACAAAAAAAAATATGAGATTTATCTTTATCATTTACATTTAAATAACTTTTATATTATTATTTTTTTAATAATTTAAATTGTCTTTTCTGATTAAGAATGGCCAAAAATATCATTACCTTCCGGATTGAGCGAGACATTAGGACAACCCGCCTACGTCTTAACTAGGAAATTTTGTTTTGTAAAGAAGGAAATCTTACACTCTTCAAACATCTAATACTTAATTATAAAATTTAAAAGCGATGAGATAAACTTATCGTCGTTTCCTTTAATAAAGTCGGAGGCGACTCTCTTGTTTCTTCTTTGTGAGTAGCTCTACGCGTAATTAATATCGAAACAACTACTGCATCTAATCTTTGTTGATCTCGTAGGATGACTCTTAACTGCATTACAGATACCGATAAGTAATTAACTTTCTCTTACGCGAATGAATTATTCACTCGTTATGTTAATTTTTTAAACTGTAGCTTCATTTTTATTGTAATTAATTATTATTATTATTATTTTTTAAATGTATGAAAAGACCTCCTTCCGTAATGGAGTCTACTCTTCTATAAGAGTAAACGTCGATGCCGAATTTTTTTTCTACAACGAAAACGTTAAATTATTACATTTAAACAAACGTCAACATGTCCTAAATACAGCTTCTTGCTAGGTCAAGCGAATCGAACACATTTTATATACGTTGACGAATATTCTAGTTAAATTTTTTCGCATTTTAGCATATTTAAGAGGTAATTTGTGATGTTTTTTCTTACGATTATATGGTAAAATTTTTCAATTTTTAATATATTTACCTTAAGGAAGTTTGATGAATTGTTAATTGCTTTCGCTTCCCTTTTTATAACATAATTGGTAAGCGGAACAATATGCGTTACCAATCAATAAAATGATTAATTTGTATATTGTTATCGAGAAAATACTCGGATCGATATGCCTCTTACTATATTCTATCATCTCAGAACTTTAATAAATATATTTATTTTTAGAAGAACCGACAAAATTGCCTTCTCCCCTTATCCATAAAAGAGTTATGCGGCGAAGAAGAGTCAATATCCAGCGATTAAATAGTTTTTATAATGAAAAAAATATTATGTTTTGTTATGAAAAAATGACTTGTATAATATAAAAAATTTATGAGAATTTTTACGTTGTTTATAAATACAAAATGTCTTGTATATAAAATATAAAATTATTATTATCTTTACATTCAATCTACACAAGAAAAATATCTGTAGAAAAGAAGCAATTTCTCATTATTTATATAATAAATAATTTAATTACATACAAATGTTACCACAGTGTTTTCCAATCTGTGGGGCGCCAGGCTATTGCAAGGAGGGAAGCGCAGCTTTTACCAAATTATCATTTTTTAATACAAATAAACAAAATAAGTCAAATCAATGTCGAAAAAATGAATCAGAAAAACAACCTTTGTGGGTACGAATGCTAAAAATCCATCCACACTCTTGCCGAAACGTCTGTACTGTACAAGAGTCGAGCCCGACGAACAATATACTTTATTTAATAAGGTATATTGTTTTATAGGTCATTAAATAAATTATAAGAACAGAATTTATAAAATTAGATTGTTACGAAAATTGAGGGGGGTGCAACAATTTTTTTCTGAAAAAGAGAGGGTGAAAGTACTGTATAGAAAGTATGGAAACCATTATGTTAAGACAAATTCATTAAATATTACATTTTCTTTTTAAAGAAATAAACTATTAAATCATTATCATCTCGATAAATATAGTTTATTAATTATATTCTGATATACATTTTATATATTAATCTTCAACGAATGAGAAATATTTAACACGTGGCGTACGAAAGAAGCTGTAAACAGGTAACATAATTATCTTCCGTATGAAAATGTATGAATGTTATTTACAGAAGACTACCCTTTAGCTTTAACGTCTTCCTATGGCCAACGACGTTTTTCGGTGGGTCGAAAAAAGGCACGTGAAACACCAACTGAGACGGGACTTAACAAAGAAAGGTGTGGAACGAAAGCGGAGGCGCCAGGTAAGATGGCACCGTTCACGGAGGGTAGGCTTTCATCCGAAGGCCGCGCACTTCTTGCTGGTTTCTAGCCGAAGACTTTTGGGTACTGAAAGATAATTAGACCACTTGAAGGACATTCTACTTCATTTTTTTTACTTTTCTTTTTGTTAAAACGAATCTCACTTACCACATAAGATAGACAGTTACCGCCACGAATATTACAAAAGCACATCCCACGCAAATCATGGCGTACATCCAAAAACTCACTTCGTTATCATCTGTAATTTATTTCACAGTTAATCTAAGTAATTAGCCTTCAAAATTTAATATTGTCATTTAACTGTTTATATTTTATACTAACTTAAATTTAATTAAGGTAATAAATAAAATATTCTCTTTTAGTATTCGATTTGTTAAGAAAACCGTTTTTTTTCCTATTAATCGCACTGCGATTGGCTGTTAAAAATGTAAATTTCGTTTTTGTATAACGTAATTGGATAGCGATCATTTTTAAATTTGAAAATTATTTTTAACTCCGTGGATCCGTTAATAATCAAATTTGAAAATATCTTCTACGATTTAATTCGAAATTACCATGCAGAAAAACCGATTTAATTGCAAAAATATAACATAAAAAGAAAAAAAAACATCATGAAATATATGTATAGGAAGATCCATAGAACCGATCAATCTCATTAATTATTATATTAGTTGTTAGATAGAATAATAAAATATAATCCATTATTTCGGAAAATATATGATGTAACCATTATATACACAGGCCTATCGATTTTTTTTTTCATTATTATTAATTAAAATTTACGTTTTCTTTAAAGAAACGAAAGTTATAAATAACTAGAAAGGAGCAAAAAAAAAAAAAAAAAGATTATTTTCCGGACGATGCTATAGTTAATTTATTTTGCAATAAATTTTTCAATAAATTCCGGTCAAATGCTCATCCGGAAATGGAAAATTTCGCTCCGGGATATTCAATGTTAACTGGAGGAGGAAGTGGTCATTGCCAAAGTAATGTCAACATCTATTAAATCTGTACTCTAACAGGTTTCCGTTAGATCAATTCTCATTAAAGCGTTATAACTTCGAATAAATCTTTTAAAATTTAACTTTAACATTTAATTATTTATATAATTTAACTTAACTTAAATCTTATTAAATAGAAAATAATTTTAATATAAAATTTCGTTAATTTTTTTATGAATTAAAGAAAGATCAAAAACTCGTGTTTAATGACCAAAAAATTTTAAAAAAACTTAATTATTATTAAGTATTTTTTTTTACTTAATTAAAATATAAAAATAGCAATAAATAAATATTTTATAGAAAAAAAAATTACTCGAAGTTGAAGTTTTTATAATAATACAATTGTAAAATTCTTGTCTTCTTAATACTATTTAATATCTTATTATTATTAATAATTTAATAAAATTTTATATACATATTTTTAATTTATTACCCTAAATACAGCTTCTTGCTAGG
>NW_019384321.1:9605-128671 GCF_000671375.1 Centruroides sculpturatus
TTATATTATATATTATTTAATTATTTCAACAGGAATGTATAATTCTTTCTATTAAAATTTCCATTTATTCGTATTAGAATTTGAATCTAATATTTAATTGATTTTAAAGTTAAACAAACTAGACATTTTATTTTTGCTAAATATAATTTCCTAACATATAAATAATAACATAGGCCTATATATATTTTTTAATTACCTTATAATTACAGAATAAATACTTAAACATAGATTATTACAATATAATAATGATAATTTACATGTTGTAAATATTAATTTGTAATAAATATTTTACTCAAATATTCTGAGAGGATTTAAAATTAATTTATTCTATTCTCTTGTAGTGGCTTACAGAGTAGATAAGAATTTTAATTAATTATAGTTTGATTTTTTTAAAAATAAGTTATACTATAGAAAATATCACTAGACAGTCGTAGAGACGATTGCTATTATAATATTCGTAGAAAAATTACGTATAAAGGAACTTACTTGGGGAGTAGCGGAGGATAATTTCTTCTTTAGTAGTGTGATTAGTGAGGTAATCGACGTCCATAATGCTCACGTTGACGCATTTAACGAGTGAAAGTAAGTCATTTCTGGCCACAGTCGACGTACGATGAACTGGCAAAGTGCCTGCATCACACACACATTGGCCAAGCACATGATCGCAGTGAGCATGCTGAGCGATGCATTCTGGGTAGCAAGGACGTTGCTGGTTCTCGCAGCCACCTGATTGGAATAAAGAGAACTCGATTTTCGTTATTATTACCTTTTTCCTTTTAATTTCCAAGCATTCATTAACAGGTATTAAAGTTTTATTATTATCTACCGAAAGTTATTAATATAACGAACTTAATAAATATTTACGATAAAAGTAAAAATTAACGCTAAATAAACTTTAAGTAAATTGTATGTAAAATGCTTTAGTAAAATGCTTTTCAACCTGTGGGTCGCAAAGCCATACACGGGGGATTGCGGATAAAAGAAAAAGACAAGTGTTTGTACAGTACGTCCTACACTACAATAAAAAAAACTACAATTTCAGTGAGAAGGCTGTGCCTGTTTATTTTACAGTACAATTAGTGTTTTGATCGCTATTTAAATCTCAACAGAAAGAAAATTAAATACTGTAAAAGAAAATCACTGACATAGTTTTAATATGGCCGTGGGGGGTCGCCAGAATTTTTTAACTTGTAAAGGGGTCGCGTATTCAAGAAGGTTGAAAAACACTGACTTAGAAAGATGTTTTAAATGTAAGTAATAAGTATCGAACGAAAGCTAGATACAGCGCTTGTAAATTAACGTTATAAATGATGTTTTAGCTTAAAATATTTATTTTTGAGAGATGAAAACTAACCATAACTCACCGTAAACGATTTTACCATCCGATCTTACACACTCCACCGCATCACCCGTTACTTTCCATTTATAAATTAGGCAGATATCAGCTAGAAATATTTTTAAAATTATGAGAATAAAATCTGTCAAAAAAATTCTTTAAATTTTTATATAAACTTACTGAAACACGGTCTCGTTTCCCATAGTGTAACATTACATTTCTTTCCTTCGATTACTGCTCTAGATCTTGTTTGATATCCGACTGATTGTTAAAAGTTTATTCGTTGTTTATTTTTAATTACAAATAATACAAAATATAACGCATTCATAAAATAAAATACATCTTACCGACTTCATTTTCTATGCAATTCCTTTGACAATCGCTCCAAGAAGACCAAGATGTGAGAGAACAATCACCTGGACAAGATTTTTCACAAATTTGTACTTCCTGTATATATATATATATAATAAAATAATGTTTATTTTATATATATTTTAAGAATTTTTTTATTGAAAAAAGATGAAAACATTTAAAACTAAAACAACTTTAATTAATTAATTTTGGGATGATAATGAAATTACTCTAATAATTACAGATAATGCTTACGGAGAAAATCCACTAAGCAGCATCACTTTAATCATTTTAACAAGAATGTACTGTACCATCTTGTTAAATAGAAACATATGATAATTTTAAAATTTTAAATCTGAATTTTGTTTAGATTTAATTACTAATGTTTTTAAAGTTTACAATAAATAAAGGAGTAAATTATTGTTTACAAAGAATAAATAATTGTTCGTGTGTTATTTTTGTAAATTTATATAGACCTATACGTAATTTATTTACTACATTCAATTTTTGATGAAAATTGTCATATAATAAATATGTTATAAATAAATTTATGTATATAATTTAGCCAAAAATGATATGAAACAGAAAATCACAGCAATTTTATAAATATTATATGTACGATTTATCTTTTATCTTTTTAACAAACAACCACGTATCGATCCATTCTTTCTAGCAAAATGTTTTTATTTTTTCAAGTTTTGTTTCTTTTATAATTTAATGGCTACGTTTAGAAATAAAAATATATATATATATATAAATTTATTACTTCGACATCTTTAACAATTTCCAACCATCTAGGATCGAGCCATCCTTCTACTTCTGCCGTTACGTTGATCCTCAGGCAGCTCTTCTTATCGACTCTAACACCGTCCGTTCTAAGACACTCCACTTGTCTTTTCCTATAACCTTGACCACATTCTGCTCCCTATCGGAAATCATTCGTTAGAATTGAAACTAAATATATCCTTAAAATCTGGGATAAACAATTACCTGGAGAAAACAGTCGGACCATTCTCCTATCAACCAATGATAACAGGGAATGTAAGAACAGGGTATTTTCTGAATCAAATCGTAGGCGCAAGGTCGACCCGTTTCGCTAGCTTCTTGAATAATCCTACGAATTCTCCACTTCTCTCCTAGGTTTAATTACAATCGTATGAATAAGGCGGCATAATGATAAACGAAAGAGGAAACAATTCGAAAATATACCTTTATGGTTGCATGGTTTGCATTGCTCGTAATTCCATTCTGACCACTCGGACAGCTGACAATCGATGGGACATTCCAGGTTACACGACTCACTTAGAGGTGGTAAGGGCACCTTTCCAAAATAAATATCGTTTGTCTCATCATTTATGTTAAATTAATCGAGTTCATTTCAAAGTTATAAACTTAAGAAACGAAAAATTGTTTTCATCGATCGAATGACAAATGTTAATTGTACCAGTACAATTAATATGTGTCATTCAATTGTTTCGAGTATAGAAAATTTCTCTCCTGTTTTATCATATAAAAATTAATTAATTAATTGGCTTTTAAGAAATAAAAATCTCTATAAAATCACTTATAGATTCCATTACTTTTTCGAAAAATAAGAAACTTGTTCAAAGTTTACTAGTATACTCGGCTTATAGAACTAATAACTATATTTTCTATTCTTTATATCTTTAGAATAAAAGGATAAAACTGAAAAAAAACATCAGTCGAGATCAGTTTTATAAATTACTCTTAAACGATTTTATTTATAACTTCTATTAGACTAATTCTTATCGTTATTCACGTCATTGTTTTTTTTTTTTTTCTTTTTATTCGGGATAATTATCCGAAATAATTCAAATATCATATTACAAATGCAATTTTAGAAATTCCAGGAAGAATAGCTTTGTTTTATTATCATTTCCATTAAAGATTGGTCTATGTTAACTATACGAAATGATAATAATAGTAATAAACATTTTAAAAACAGGTAAATAAAGTTTAAATTAATCGACACTCAGATGTTTTGGCGTTCTGTAAGGCTCCAAAAATTGAATGGTCACTTCGTTAGTCAGTCTCAGTGAGTTCCATATAGCTTTATTATAGTAGATTCCCCTATAACATTGTTGATAATTCAGTGTTATATGAATTCCATGTTGTACGAGTCANCCAAAAGTTATTATTATTTAAAAATAAAACATACTGAAAAATAATATTATTGATGCTGATCAATCCGTTGATACCGATAAATTTTATTGACACTGATCAATCAATAGTAGAAAAGTCTCTTTAATATAGAAAATTAGTCTTCGTTGATTAATGATTGATCAATTTATAAGAACAAAGTTATAGGGGGATCTACTTGTATATTAAATATATATCTGTGTATATTTAAATTATAAACTATATAAGATTTTTCTCTCCAGATGAAAATCTGCTAGAAATTTCTTTAAATAAATCTATTAATCTTTTTGAAGTAGTTTTCTTCTAAAAGTTATGACTCTGCAAAATGTTAAGTGCGATTACATTTTGTGATATTTTCTACCAAATTAGATCACTGTAAATGTACGATTATGTCAATAAATAAAAATAACAAGAGCAGATTCTCTTCAGAGAGGTTGTAAATAGGTTAATAAATTGCATTAGTGTTGAATCAGCACTAGACTGAAATGATTGAAAATCCAATGTACAAAAGCTTGAAAATAAATAAAATGATATATAAGCAAAACATTTCAGATATTTTTAACGATTGATTAATTGATATAACTCAATACTATATTTATTACATTAAGATTCCATTTCGCTTTTAAATTCATGAATGTCTTCTATAGCGTACATTTACTAAAATAGTAGTTTATAATTTAAAATTTATATTATTATAAGATAGAAAAATTTATCAATATTTGCACGTTTCTTCGCCCGTTATTATTATGGAGAAGATATCGGTATATGAATTAAAACATTACATGACGAATTGTATTATCGTGTAACAATATTATAATTTCTCTTCGCGTATAATTACGTGATAATTATCGTCTCACGTCATGAATATCACGTTAAGTTTACAGAAGGTAGTATATTTAGTGTTAAATATTGATATCCTAAATAAACCAGACACGAAATGTATATAATTTGCATTTAGTTAGTTATCGTTTATTGTACAATTGATCGAACTCGTTAAACCTTTGTTCTGCCTGTTCAAGTTTCTAAAATGTAATTACATGTATTAGAAAAAAAAACAAATTCTAAAAATAATTACTTGTAAATGTAAATAGAATCGATTGTCTCAGAATGAAAAGTTTTAATATTTTTCCAATTTTTATGGGGCTAATTTATGGCCAATAAAGCAAAACACATCGATTCGATTTAATGAAATTTATGTAAACGGTTATTGTGTTATGCGACCTTCAGTTAAATTTAAGAATTGAAAGAAGAATAAAATGCTGTGTAGGCCTATATAGAATTTATTATTATACGATTGTGAAACTAAAACATTAATAAAAAGTAGAAAAAAAAATTGGTGGCTTTTTAAATGTGAACTCGCAGAAGAGCATTAAAAATGAACAATTATTTGATCTCATTTAAAATATATGTTCTCCACCTGAAATTAGTAGTGCTTTGCAGCTGAACATCATATCATACTTTTCCATTGAAAGTTTGTATATAGTTAATCGAGATCTCCAGCCACTAAGATTTCCATATCTATTCCAACTTTTATCTACTTAATTCCGTTCTCGATATTAAGGAAGGACAGACAGACAGACAACAGACGACAGTGGGAATTTACAGGTCCATAGTTTTTTCAAATTACAGTCCTATAAATCAAATATGTATGAAGATAATACAGAAAAAGAAAAACTAGTGTCAGTCATAAAGAAACTTTGCATATGTTCCA
The DNA here is from genome assembly GCF_000671375.1 of Centruroides sculpturatus. Taxonomy (NCBI): domain Eukaryota; kingdom Metazoa; phylum Arthropoda; class Arachnida; order Scorpiones; family Buthidae; genus Centruroides; species Centruroides sculpturatus. The sequence continues at coordinate 15,164 of NW_019384321.1, forward strand.
AGACATTAAACATACTATATTTCACAGTTGAACAAGTGAAATAAGTAAAAAACAAATAGAAAAAAGTAAGCGAGAAAGAAAGAAGCTTAACTCATTGAACAATGAATGGAGTACAGAAAGAAAATGAAGCAGTGTTCAAATGAAATGGCACAAACCGAGAAAGAATACGATAGATAGGAGAACACAAAATAACAACAAATGTAACAAAGATTTTAATATATTTCGCAGAGAATAATAGTTAACAACAATTCATTATTTCTATTGTTTTGAAGAACGAATCAAAAGGATGTATTTCGGTTGGCCCGTATTAACTATCCTTTGAAAATTTCTCTTATAAGAGTTTATATTTTCTAAATGACTCAAAATTGTTAAGTTTTCTAAAGATTAAATCAAAAGTCTAAGTGTTTTGTAGCCTCTACGAAATTCATATTATCTTTTCAAATATCGCAGTCTCTATTATTCAATGCTTTTCGGATGTAATAAAAATAATAACAACATTTTTTCGTATAAAAAAATAAATAAAAATATTCAAGCATTTCGATTTTTAAAGATTTTAAAGCTATTTTTCTATCTAAACATTCGGTTTCAATATTAAATTTTGTCACTTACATGTCATAATAATGCTAATATTTAAACGTTTAAAATCAGCGACGTGCTAAAGAATACTTTTTCGATTCTTATCTTTGATTAAACGAAAATTTTTGAAAATCTTCGAAATAAATAAATAACAGTGTTTTCCAATCTGTGGGGCGCCAGGCTATTGCAAGGAGGGAAGCGCAGCTTTTACCAAATTATCATTTTTTAATACAAATAAACAAAATAAGTCAAATCAATGTCGAAAAAATGAATCAGAAAAACAACCTTTGTGGGTACGAATGCTAAAAATCCATCCACACTCTTGCCGAAACGTCTGTACTGTACAAGAGTCGAGCCCGACGAACAATATACTTTATTTAATAAGGTATATTGTTTTATAGGTCATTAAATAAATTATAAGAACAGAATTTATAAAATTAGATTGTTACGAAAATTGAGGGGGGTGCAACAATTTTTTTCTGAAAAAGAGAGGGTGAAAGTACTGTATAGAAAGTATGGAAACCATTATGTTAAGACAAATTCATTAAATATTACATTTTCTTTTTAAAGAAATAAACTATTAAATCATTATCATCTCGATAAATATAGTTTATTAATTATATTCTGATATACATTTTATATATTAATCTTCAACGAATGAGAAATATTTAACACGTGGCGTACGAAAGAAGCTGTAAACAGGTAACATAATTATCTTCCGTATGAAAATGTATGAATGTTATTTACAGAAGACTACCCTTTAGCTTTAACGTCTTCCTATGGCCAACGACGTTTTTCGGTGGGTCGAAAAAAGGCACGTGAAACACCAACTGAGACGGGACTTAACAAAGAAAGGTGTGGAACGAAAGCGGAGGCGCCAGGTAAGATGGCACCGTTCACGGAGGGTAGGCTTTCATCCGAAGGCCGCGCACTTCTTGCTGGTTTCTAGCCGAAGACTTTTGGGTACTGAAAGATAATTAGACCACTTGAAGGACATTCTACTTCATTTTTTTTACTTTTCTTTTTGTTAAAACGAATCTCACTTACCACATAAGATAGACAGTTACCGCCACGAATATTACAAAAGCACATCCCACGCAAATCATGGCGTACATCCAAAAACTCACTTCGTTATCATCTGTAATTTATTTCACAGTTAATCTAAGTAATTAGCCTTCAAAATTTAATATTGTCATTTAACTGTTTATATTTTATACTAACTTAAATTTAATTAAGGTAATAAATAAAATATTCTCTTTTAGTATTCGATTTGTTAAGAAAACCGTTTTTTTTCCTATTAATCGCACTGCGATTGGCTGTTAAAAATGTAAATTTCGTTTTTGTATAACGTAATTGGATAGCGATCATTTTTAAATTTGAAAATTATTTTTAACTCCGTGGATCCGTTAATAATCAAATTTGAAAATATCTTCTACGATTTAATTCGAAATTACCATGCAGAAAAACCGATTTAATTGCAAAAATATAACATAAAAAGAAAAAAAAACATCATGAAATATATGTATAGGAAGATCCATAGAACCGATCAATCTCATTAATTATTATATTAGTTGTTAGATAGAATAATAAAATATAATCCATTATTTCGGAAAATATATGATGTAACCATTATATACACNCGAGAAATATATTATTATTATGTAGTAAATAATTTAATCTTCACTTCTAAAAATAAAAGGTAGGTAGACTCAGGTATGTAACAGGGATCGCCAGATATACTCAGCACTCGCTTTAATCAATATCATCATATGCTACACTGTTGTAGTTCAGTTATGTACAGTACATACATAAAATAGAGAGGTTGCGGCCGAAGTTTTCATCTGTAAAACGTGAACGTCGAACGTTCAAACGTCGACGTTCGAACGTCGACGTTCGACGTTCACGTTTTACAGATGAAAACTTCGGCCGCAACCTCTGTAATAAATAAATAAAATGTTTGAATGATGATACACTTTGCACGAGTTTTCTCTGGTGTTTATGAGTTACACGTGGCATTTTCCTCGCTTTTCTCTACCGCTAGTATAAAGCATAAAAACAAATGGAGTTACCCATAATAGGTTTATTTTATTTTGATTTTTACAATTATTTTAAACAGAATTATAAAAATAAAGGAAGTTATAAATTTGCATACTTTTATTTTAATGAAGATACTCAAAGGATTTAGAATTTTTTTTCGTCTAAATGTAAATATAATTATGTAATCATTTGCCATTATTCTATTATAATGAAATTTAATTATCATGTCTCTATAGTTATTTACACGCGGATTCAGTAATGTGGATGATGAAATTGAATGTAAACTTGTAAGACATTATATTAGTGTAATTTCAATGTCGTAATTATGAAAACCAAACAAATAGAATACATTACGTAATTACAGTAACAACAATTCATCGTGTGTTATTTCTATTTAACGCTGCTATAATTTGGAAAGTAAATGTGACTTTAATTCCTGACAGTCCTGTCTTTTTGAATTTTGTAAACTAATTCACTTCTATTCATTTCTGAAATTCCATATCAGTCGTTCTACTTTATTCATTTTTAGTTTTAAGGAACGTAGCAAACGTAAAACACGTGAAAATATTATGCCTCAAGACATTGTGCATGCAGAATGCTGTGAGTTTCCTCAAGAAGAGTTTTTCTTTAATCATAAAATATTATTCTGATTTGTCAATAATTTACTGTCATCATTTTTCTCCATAATTCCGCTACAAACTCTTCTCTATTATCGAAATATGCCAGTAAGTTTTGTTGAATTTTTCTAATATAAATACTTTTTATTTTCATTTTTGACTCCTTAGACCCTGCGGATAGTACGATCTATTTCCATACCCAGTACGGGTTCGGTAAGACTCTACAATAAGCACGGATGATGAGGAATCGGGCGAGACAAATCGCATATAAAAAATTGTTGGGGTTACTCGATCCCGGATACCCCAAAGGGGCCCTAACTTCTTCAACCATCCGGCAATAGAATAATATAAGTACCATTCTGTATAAATATGTTGATTACAATAATTCAGTAATGGGTTAATATAATTTCGTGATCATTTAATTTACAGTAGACCCCCTATAACACTGTAGATAATTCCGTGTTATATGAATTCCATGTTGTACGAGTCACTTAGATTTTACAAATACGTGAGCCGTTCACAGCCCGGCACACGTATTTGTAAAATCTAAGTGACTCGTACAACATGGGATTCATATAAGACGGAATTATCTGCAGTGTTATAGAGGGGTCTACTGTATCTAGAAAACAAATCTCACTATCAAAATACGATTTATGTAGATATTTCAGAGAATATACTCGGTTTTTAGTATATAAAAAACAATTTTTTAAACAAGATTAATGACTATCAAATACTAGACAGTCTGATAATTAATGATTAGATCTATTGAATTTATTGTGGAATAGTTTCGTACATTGTGAACTTCTAATGGTTCTTTTAATGATACAGCATTCACTTGAGGAAGAAAAATGAAATTTTCTTTTATTTTTTAATTTTTAAAACTGAAATTTATTGAGTTATTAGTATTAATCAATAAATTTTATTGTAAGACTTATCTGTCTAAAACGCTTTACAATTGTTATTACATCTTAAACAACAGGATGTTGAGAGTTACAGACAGGTATTTCTATACTGTTACAATCACTTAGTATTCATGCATTTTAATTTGAAATACGATATTTAAAGAAAAATATAATGATACGAGATGCAAACTAGAAAAATTTCTACTATACATATAGAAATTCAAATATTTTTAAAAGAAATATCTATCTAATTGAAATGAAATGGAATTTAATTTTATAATTTAAAACGCTATCTATATGATGAGAAAAAGCAATCGATACAATCAAAAAGTTACTCAATACTAAAAGAAGCAAATGAATACTAAGGATACTGTAATTGAATTAAGTACGAGGAAAGAATATAAATCATGTTCATTTTTTTTCTTTAAATAGTTAATAATATATCAACAAGTTGAAGAAGTAGAAAGAATAGGAAAGTCAACAGATTCAAAATTCCTCCGATTGTTGACACTGATCCAGATATTTTAATAGCGTAGACTTATAAAATCTCATTTGCAATATTTCTTAATAATTACATGCAAAACTGAATTTAGAAAAAAAAAACAAAATTGGCTTTCTAAAGGAATTCTAAAATATAATAAAGTAACTAAAGTAAAAATTGAGTTGTAATCCGAATAAGGACTTTAATTACGAGTATTGTGTTAGTACGACTGTATAAATAAAGAAATATATAATAGAATTTTTTTTAATTCTAATAAATTATGCATCAAACGGTAAACTTTAAATAAATAATGTGATAAACTAAAATAATATTAGCCTACTTTTATATTGTTTAATTAATAACTTTTCTGGCAAAACACGCAATTAAAAGAATTAGTATTAGAAGGGCCGATAATTTTTGAATGTAGAAGTAAAACGTAACCTTACTTTTTCTCAATCAGAATAAAAATAAAAACTCGAATACATTTAAACATGACAATGAAATGAATGCCAAACATACTACAGCGAAAGGGTATTAAAAAGACAACAATAAAATTTTTATCTTGTATTATATTCGGTTTTATCTCATCAATATTAATTTATACATTTCTAACTTTCTATCTCATTTAAAATATAACATTAAATCATGAATATCTTAGTTTTTGTTATATTTATAAAATCATAAAAAATTTTATTTCTTTAACGAAACTATCTTTCGATAATCAATTTATTCTTTAGATTTTTTCTTTTTTTATATTTGCCATTTGTCTTTTTTTTATCACCATTTATGATTTATTTGAGAGAATTCGTTGCTTATATCTTGACCTCTTTCTTTTACAAGATTGTGACAAATTTTCCCAAGATGTCGATTTGTTTCATCTGTCGCATTTTTTTCATTTCCCCCCCTTTTTTTTTACTTCCAGTTATTACGATATTTTCCGATTGAATTGTAACCGCTTTAGGCGCAACTATATATATATATATATATATGTTTTTTTCTTTAACTTCTACTTAACTATATCACTTTCTAAGGCTGTTTCTTTCGTTATCTTTATAAACAATTTTGCAGAAACCATTTTCTAATTTTTTTTCATTTAGTATGAGGTTTGCCATCTTTCAAAAAATAACTTCAATTACATAAAGAGCCTGATTATTTTCTAAGATTTCGTCAACATCTGTGATAAATCTTAACAGTTTTAGATCATAAGCATGTGGTTTTAATAACTGAAAATTATTATATAGAGTAAAGTAGTTTGTCTTATAAAAGTTTATTAAGATTTTTACCAATTAATAGGATTTGTTTTTCTAGTAAACACCGGAGATGATAGTTTTAGTTATGATAAAGTCAAATGATATGAAATTACAATTCAGTATACCTTTCTTATCCGATGTTTAGTTACTCGCGGTTTGAAAATATTAAATAAAAAATACAAAAATTTAAATTCGTAGGTTTTACGCTTATCCTGAAAAACGTCATGAATCATCTCCACTCGCACAATCAGTCATGCCATAGTATTCACGGTGTAAACAATAGTGTTGTTGGCTAAATAATATGCAATACAGTTTCATGCCTACCGTGGATATGGGATTATCACCTAATTTGGGAAGAATTTAAAGATTTAAAGAACAATTAAAAACCGTTGTAACCTATAAATTAATAAACTACGTTATTAATTAGTATGGGAACGAATATTCGGCATTATTCGGTATTCGAGAAAAAAACTGAAGCATAAAATAGAATGAAAAGCTCAAATATTTAAAAGTATTGTCATTTATTCTTTTACGAAAGGAATAACTTTAATGGATGATCTTAAGTAAATATTATCGTTTAGGTTATTAATAATCATAATTAAAAAGATATTAAATTGTAACGAAAGTACAATAGTGTTTCTGCACCCATAGGAAGTCAGTAATATTTTTCTTAGTGATAAATTCTTCCAACTTCGGTTAACATAATGTACTGTACTGTACAGTACGTTCCCTAAATACTTTGTGAGGCTGCTGAAAAAGATGGGCCTCAATGACAAGATTTATTATTTTTTTATTTATTATCACATAATTAATAATAATTTTTAAAAATAAAAGCATATGATTTTTATTATTGAGTAGAAATTGTTGCCCTACACCTTACTCTAAGCCTTTTGAGCCGTTTGTTTCAGGCAGTTCCAAGCAAATCATCTGATATTCGACCAAATAATAAGTATTTAGTAGTTAGAAAATGTAAGAATATTCGGTATTAGGCAACAATAATTATTCGGAATTCGAAAAGTGACCAAAAAATTCTATTTAGTTTATCTCTATTGAGTTTTTAAATTTGCAAAATCAATGTTATCTCGTATTTCGAACGTTTCAAAGTTCGAACTACGCGCGCTGTTCAAAAATACACTCGAAGCTTAAACGCACCCAAGTGGTATCTCATTCTCGCGTTACGGTCGTATGTTTTCGGTACTTTTTCGCTTTATTTTTGGTGTGTTTGGTTATACATATTGTATTGGAACTACACACCTTTATTTTAAAGCGTACTATTGGTTTCGGAGGACTAGCATGGTTAACACGCGCTTAAAGTTGCATCGTACTGTGTTCAATGCTACTGAAGAATGTGATCTGGCCATCTGTACTAGATGAATTAATTAATGACATAGGTGATAGTAATTTTTCTGTAATAACAGATGAATCAACTGATATTTTAACTACAAAGGTGTTGTGTCATGTTGAAGTATTTTTCCGCAACAAGAAAAAATTGTAACTACATTTTACCGGTTAGAAAAATGTGATGCAGATTTCATTTATGCGGTATTAAAAAAAACTGTTAATGTGAGATGGTTTAAATATTAACAAGTTGATTGGAATTAGAATGGATAATGCCTCTATCATAACTGGAGTTCACCACTCATTTTTGTCAATATTGAAAAAAGACATCCAAATGTAATCACAGTTAAATGCATGTGTCATTCCCTTCATTTGTGTGCAGAAAAGGCATGTCTTTTCCTCCCAAAACAACTAGAGTATCTAGTGCGTGTGGCCCACAATTGGTTTAATACGGCTCAACACGGAAGCACGAGTATGAAAACTTATACCCAGTCACGAATGCTAATTAGCTGTCCAAACGAATCCCGAAGTTAAAATGGATCTACTAAAACTTTATGAATCTATTAAAACAATTGTAGAGCAATTAAATAAACTATTATCACTGTTGAGATTGGCAAAAAAGCAAGTTAAATGTTTGGCAGCTGAACAGTTACACAACATGAAAACCAATGTAAACTGTACATTGTATTTTTAGGAAGTATTAAAATATGTCTGTGAAGTAAACAAAATGTTTCAAGTAACCATGCTGATCTTCTAAAATGGTATCTTGGTTTATCATTTCTATACAAGTCAATGTTACGAAGAATTATTCAGCAAATCATCTACACGAAACTTAAAGAATTAATGAATCTGAATTTTCAGGATCCCCTAATACACGTTGATGGCTTTGAATGGAAATATAAACTTCATCTTGCTGGCAAACAGGTACTGTACTTGAATCTAACAAAGCTCATGTGAAACACAAATGCAGAGATTTTCTTGTAGAGTTATGCAAATAAATCAAACAATGTTTACCAGAAAACTTAACAATTCTTGAACAATTCAGACTACTTCAGCTTCAATTGCAACGTCCAATTACAAACTTGTTATCTTTCAATTTAAAAGAGATAGAAAAAGAATTACAAAACGTACAAAAAACATATGAACACAAGTAAGACAACTAATTTTTTGGATTGAAGTATTAAAGAACAATGCTGCAGGAAATTCGAGATTTCAGAACATTGTTGACCATCAATGAAAAGTTTGTGTTTGCCTGTTTCAAACACATCTGTGGAAAGAGCTTTTTCTGTGCATTTGTAAGAGCCAAGTTGAGAAAGTAGATTGCGTTTTGATATGTCTCAAGCAATTCTAGCAACAAGCAAAAATAAACTTTCTACGACTTTTTAAACATGTCTAATCCTTTAGTAAAATAAATCTTTATTGAGCTATCACTAAATTTATCCTTTTAGGGAAAATTTTTAGGGATTTTTAAAAATTTTGCTGAATTCTACGATATTTTTATCAATTCTACGGGGCGCATAACGTTGTCCAATATAACCTTTATTTATTGATCATTACATCTGAGAAGTGTGTGGAAGCAAAGAAGTCTAAGAGAACGGTTTTGACGGTTTTGTATTGACGATTGAGATAAAAAGGGAATTTATCGCAAAGCACGAAAGAGCGGCCATGTTTAAGATGACGAAGTCGACGGTTTGAAACCAGCAAGCAAAATTTTCATTTTATTATACAGCACTTATATAGTTTACTTATTGTTATGTTTTAATTTATTATTAGGGATTTTAATTGTGTTATTTTCCCCTTAAATTACGTATACTTTCTTGCTTTAATTGTATCGAAATGAATATTGTTTAGAGTCTGGGAATGGATTAATTTGTTTCCATTATTCAGAGTTCAAATGGTCGGTTTTGTATTGACGGTCATAACCAAGTAGAACGAAACTTTAATGCAATTATTAAATCATAATCTGGAGACGTGTCTTTTTAAAATCAAAACCCGAGGATACCCTCTCGAGTGCATAGCACGCTCTTACTCAGAAGGGACTTCGCCTGTCTACCGGATGTTCCATTCATGAATATACAAAAAGAAGATTACAACAGATTACCTATTAGATACTTAGTTGGTTTAATTATTTTAAAAAATTGTAATAAAACTATATGATCATACAACATGTTAATAGAAACTACAGTATATTTTTTAGAATTTATCATCAATAGTATTAAATTTTTGAAAGGTTAAACTGTATAAATAAAAGCATATTACACTTAAACAAACATACATACATACATATAAAGCCTACTTATGACATATTTACGTAGTTTAATGGAAACTAATCGTTCGAACTTCCTGTTTGGAGTAGGTGTATAGTTAAATGTGACGGTAGAGTAGCCTACTTGTATGAAAATAAAAAGCATAATTCATGACATATTTTAAGTGATCACTTTATAAACAAAAAGCCGGTTGCTGTTTGGCAGTAGGATACAGTATGGGCAGTGATATCATAAAAATGTGTAATACTGAAATGTTTTGCGTGCCCGAGACGATCTGCATGTGTAACAGCTATTGGAAGATAAACTGGGTTCCAAAAAAGCATATGTACTATCATCATTCTATCGTAGGTGATTAAATTCAAGCTATATAATAATCGTTAGAAACTAGAACGTAAACACGTTACTATTTAACTTACTCAGCAATATTCGTGCAAAGTCCAATAACAATAGTACTGTCGCGTTTTACAAACACCTATGGATGGTGAAACGTTTAAACTCTGTCCAGACTACTTTTCCTTTTAGTATGCATGCCACGTATTTACAGCATAACATCATATTTCGTGCACTTTTCCATTTACTAATCGATTATAACAGTCCAATGATTTGTAATTTTTAAATGATTGCTTTGTATAATAGCAGGTTCTATTCACAAAGTAGTCGTTCATGTCGAGCAGAATAATTTCAGGTCATTTTGTAGTATCGCTTGCTAAGAAGATGGGTTAGTCTGATCTCTTAGATGTTGAACTACACAATGTCAAATTGCTTAAGCTTTTCTTCATACTGAGCTTTATTATTGTACTTTATGAATGATTAGCCTCATCGTCCAATTATTTATTCTTATTTTATAATTCCTTTGGTTTTTAAAATGTTAAGACAATGTTAACGTGTTAAAAGAGCAAGATACAAACATACCAAAACCATGTACTGTACTGTACGTGCACAACTAGCCGGAAATGACAAAGTTCCACTACTCTCATAATGTACTGTACAAGAGAAAGCCACTACTAATTTGAGGTGGAAAGCATATATTTTAAATGAAATAAATTAACAATATGATTAAAAATTGCAACCCGGTATTATGACAGTACAGTAGACCCCCCTATAACACGGAATTATCTACCATGTTATAGAGGGGTCTACTGTAAATAATTGCTCATTTATAATAATTTTCAATTGCCTTCTGCCGTTTTTTCATACGAGTGCATTGACATCATGTTGCCAATTTGGTGGATTCTCACTACATTTAGTAGGAGATACAGTACTTCGTATTTGAGGTGGGAAATTTCGGGGAACTGAATTTTTACATTTGTACAGTACTGTATTGTAAGATACTGTACTTTTTAAGCAGGCTATGATGATAAGCCTAATAATCGTTAATATCGTTGGCATTATATGAAGTTCGGGCTCGATATAATGCCAAGTTTAATGGCAACAAAATGCGGCAATACAAGAGAGTCGACTATTGTCGAACTAGAGAAAAGCTGGATTACAGAGATTGTACCGTATTTTGATACTCAGATACAATAAACTCCCGCTTTACTATTCATTTAGCTACGATTAGTTTATTCGTAGACTGTGGATAATCATTGAGTAGTAAATAAACCAAAAAACAACTTGGAATCAAACATTTGAGTAGCTACATTTATCATTTTAAACATCTTGATAAAAATATAGTTCTTATACAGTAGAGCGTCGTTTATCCGAATCAATTGGGGACTGGGGTGGTTCGAATAACTTATTTTTCGGATAACGAATCATGTACGAAAAAATATATTAATTTATCCCATGTTGAAATTTCTCTCCGTTGCGTGTCGCTTCGCGTTGAATTTTCGTCGATATTAAGCGTAACGAAGACTATTGTATCGTTAAAAATTATTTTTTTANTAAAACATACTGAAAAATAATATTATTGATGCTGATCAATCCGTTGATACCGATAAATTTTATTGACACTGATCAATCAATAGTAGAAAAGTCTCTTTAATATAGAAAATTAGTCTTCGTTGATTAATGATTGATCAATTTATAAGAAGAAACGAATCTAAGCACTGAATGCCTTTAAAAATAAAGCACATATCGATTCTCTATCTAACTATATTTCATTATTCATATTATTCATATATAATAGTAAATATGAATAAAAATATAGTCTATTTCTCTTTATTTTAATATATTTTTTACTCGCCTAGGAGTAGAAAAAAGAGGAAATGAAGAAGAAGAAAAAAAAAGACTGTACCTGTGACTAGACAAGTTATTATTTCTAGTATCGATCGTATAACTTTGTGAATCCAGTTAAAATTATCAGAGGAATTCAGTCATTCAGTGTCCGGGAAACGTTGAACATTCTTCTATATTTCTATTCTTATCAATATTATAGATAAGACAATTTATCTCTTTTCAATCTTCGTCAATTTACTTAACATTTGATAAATTTAGTAGAAAAGCGCGCACATTCATATAAAATTTTCTCATTCAATACTGATGGTTGCTCTATCGTTTTTCTTTATTGTTATATACATTTATAATTTATTTTTGATATTGTTAAGAAGAAAACTTTTAACGTAAATTTATGTCAGAGATTCACCCAACAACGATATAATAATTCGTATCGGAAATTATAAACTCCATCAGATGAAATTCTAAATATTATAATTGATATATTGTAATTTTTAATGTATAATTTTTTAAAATAAACTAAATTTGTTTTAACTAATCAGAATACAAGATTTTAATGGCTATTTTTGGATTTCAAGTTATAAAATATACAATTCTAGTAGTGATTAGAAGAAGAAAGCTTTTCTGCATCTTGTTATAAAGTATTTTCTATCGATACTCATTTTTCCCGTACATATATATCAATTATAATTTTCTATAAATCAATACAAACATGTTTATACTGTTTAAAATAATATACAAGTTTCATAACTTTGTATAAAAAATATCAAATTAAGAAACTTACCTTTTGACAATAGTCGGAAGAAACTGATTCTCCTTTACTCTTGATGCACGTTGCTGTTCTGGAACTGACTCCTTTACCACATATGGTTCCTTCGGGAAGTATACACGAGCCCCAACCCCCGATAAACCATTTATAATGGAAACAATTGTATCCTATGTTACAAGGTTCTTCCTGTACCAAAGACGGACATTTTCTACCGGAAGAAGGAAGAGCAATTCTCAGCACTGTTCTGTTTCTATATCTGGAGTAATTGTTGTTACATGGCTATAAAGTTGATAAATATATTATTTTATATGTCTTATAAACATTAATTTCGTATACGAGTGTTTACAATTATTAATTTATTTTACCTGTCTGCACTCGGACCATGGAGACCAAGCAGAAACGATGCAATCGTCGGGACAGGGAAGATAACATTTAACCGTCTCCAGAGGACGAGTGGAAGTATGACAAAATATATCATCTACTTTAATGGATACTTCAGCACCTTTGTTCTTCCTACAACTTCATGCAATAAAATCTGAATGAAAAACTTCGTCTATGAATCGTTGCTTATCTTTAATCAATAATTTAAAAAATATTTATTACCTAACTGATCTATTTTTAGATCCGGAACCACATTTTCTGTCGGAATACAAAACACGACACTCACTCCATTCCTCTGCTTTCCATTGATAATGATTGCAAAACATCTCGCATACGTCTTCTTGGATTTCCTGTAAATTTAGGAATAGTTTGTATGATACGCTGATAAAACAATTCACATTGAAAAGTGTTAACACGCGTGAAACATCGTATTTAATGTAACTTTAAGTGTTGTTATAAAACTAACTTTCAATTTCTACTAGTATTATTGGAACAATTTCTAAAAGCAAAAAAAAATCATAGGAAATTAATTTTGAATAAATATATAAAATATAAAAAAATGTATATTAATTTCGTATTAAATTTTAAGATAATAATATAATAAATATCAAGAATTATCAATAAATTAGAATTTTCCTCTTAATATGTTTCTCTGTCATTGTCATCTGTTTTGCAACGAAGCAGGAATAATAGTTTATTATCGCATGAAAAATTCAATTCTGATGTGTCTCGAATGATTTATTAATGCTATAAAGCAAATAAATAACTTTAATAATTTCTTCATCGAAAAAAATCACTAGTTATGAAAATCTAAAATTAGAAATCACAAAATGTTTTTCTTTCAGTGTATTTTCTGATACAATGAAAAATTGTATGTAAAATTTCTTATAAAATATTGAAAATGCAGCTAATAAACAGTTAATACAGTTAATAAACTATATATATATTTGTTATATTTTATAAATTAAATTTTAAAATACAGTAATTAAATTGTAGGCAATTTCATATTCGAGAAATATATTATTATTATGTAGTAAATAATTTAATCTTCACTTCTAAAAATAAAAGGTAGGTAGACTCAGGTATGTAACAGGGATCGCCAGATATACTCAGCACTCGCTTTAATCAATATCATCATATGCTACACTGTTGTAGTTCAGTTATGTACAGTACATACATAAAATAGAGAGGTTGCGGCCGAAGTTTTCATCTGTAAAACGTGAACGTCGAACGTTCAAACGTCGACGTTCGAACGTCGACGTTCGACGTTCACGTTTTACAGATGAAAACTTCGGCCGCAACCTCTGTAATAAATAAATAAAATGTTTGAATGATGATACACTTTGCACGAGTTTTCTCTGGTGTTTATGAGTTACACGTGGCATTTTCCTCGCTTTTCTCTACCGCTAGTATAAAGCATAAAAACAAATGGAGTTACCCATAATAGGTTTATTTTATTTTGATTTTTACAATTATTTTAAACAGAATTATAAAAATAAAGGAAGTTATAAATTTGCATACTTTTATTTTAATGAAGATACTCAAAGGATTTAGAATTTTTTTTCGTCTAAATGTAAATATAATTATGTAATCATTTGCCATTATTCTATTATAATGAAATTTAATTATCATGTCTCTATAGTTATTTACACGCGGATTCAGTAATGTGGATGATGAAATTGAATGTAAACTTGTAAGACATTATATTAGTGTAATTTCAATGTCGTAATTATGAAAACCAAACAAATAGAATACATTACGTAATTACAGTAACAACAATTCATCGTGTGTTATTTCTATTTAACGCTGCTATAATTTGGNCTACCCTCCCCAGATCATTAACAAGGGATTAGCAGGATACATAAAGTTTTCACTCGATTTAATAGGAATAAACATTCGTTAGATACGCTTATCCTTAGATAAGCCTGTATGTCTCAGTGTAGACCAGTCTTCCCTAAATAATATATATATATAATAAAAATAATTTAAATAAATATATAAATAAGTAAAACTGGTTCCTTTAACATTTTTATCTTCTTTATACCAGCCATTTATAACCTATCTAAAGTTAAGTTCGTATCATTATTATGTCAATACTATAAAATACAATAATATATTTAATAATTTTAGCATTATTAACTTAATTTATATTATAATATAAAACATTTTAAAGAAAAACAGCTCTTTCTAGTGATAAAATTCCTTTTCAGTTTTACAGAAATTTCATTTTTCATAATAATAATTATAATGTTTATAAACAAATATCTATTATAGAAATTCAACAACACTGCTAATTTATTTTTAGTCTGTTCCTAATATAAGTTAATAACAATTTATCTAGACGCAAAAAGTATTTTATTCATCATGTTTTGATTTCTATTCTCACTTAAGATTTTCCCTTCTTCGTAGCAAATTAACTATTCCAAAATTCTTAGATTGGAAACAGAATTAACAGAAATGAGAACAAAATAAACTGATATTAATACAGTAAATGAATTGTGAATTGTTCAATAAGTGAAGTGAGAGTAAATTGTTAAATATTATAACTTATATATAGGCAACAAATACATTCGACGTGTTACAGAAAAAATAATTAATATTTTACCTTATTGTCAAACTGAACGGAGCAAGGTCGACCCAATTTATTTCCATATCTGGTAACGTATCTTTCTCTCCTTCGATATCCTTGACCACACGTAATGTTGCAAGCACTCCATTCGGACCATTTGGACAATTGACACGTTTCTGGACATTCGACCAAACAAACGTCGGACACTAAACCTGAAAACGAATAAAAATAAGCATTTTTGAGAAAAAAAAAATTATTTGAAAAGTAAATTTCTACTCAACTGTTGCTGACCCTTCTGTTCGCAAGATTCGATCTTATTCCCTCTGATGTATCGTTTTCCCACTCCACATTCTCCGACACTCACGTTTTCCTTTCTTTTAAATGACAAGCTGTCTTCATCTACAATACAATTCGACCAATGACCCTCGGGAGTTGCCAAGACCTCTGCCAAAGGAAACGGTTTTGTTTCTTCTAAACGTATCCAATCACACGACTTTCCTAAACATAAAAAATTCTTAAATGGATTTGCCTCTTCACTTCATATAAGGAAAGTAATGCAACTGACCCAATCTTTCCCTAGTCCTCTTCAGAACTGAAGGACAACCTTTGACGTCTTCGGCAGACCAGGAAGTCCATTCTGTCGCGATGCAAGAAGAGTTGCAAAATATAAAACAAGGATCACTCGACTTCGGAACAGATTCTTCATCTAACGCAACACAGTTCCGAATCGGGACTTCTATTCCGTTTTCCTTTACACACGAAATTTCTGAAAGATAAATTCGCAAACTTCGCTCAAGATTTAAACACACAGAAGTGAATTGTTTTTGGAAAACTTACTTCTCACACGAAAGCCTTTTCCGCAATGAAGATTTTCGGCTAAGATACAATTGCTCCAAGTCGACACGTTCCAGAAGAAAGAAGAGGACGAATAACTGTTTAAATTCGGCAAACATTCTTTACCCACGTTGCATTTTCTCGTTTCCTCCAACGTTGAAGGACAGGGACGTCCTCCGTGCGCAGAAGATTGCAATACGAATCTCTCTCGACGCTGCACTATTCAACATAGATAAGAACCAGTTGCATAAACACACACAAAAAAGAACACTTTCAGCGAAGAATATCTTGATTGAAATTATGAGAATTGTCAAAACCTGAAAGACAGTCGTCTGAACAAGCAGTCCACTCGGTGAAGTTAGTAACTGCGCAGTCCACAGGACAAGGATAGTCGCAGGATCGAAAAATCATCGGTTTGGGTTCGGGAGAACATCTGACAAATATCATTCGTTACATCATCTGATTTTTGCCACATTAGACGTTTTTGGATGCTTACCTGTCATCGGGAACAGTCTGATGCAAAGCAGTGACGCATTGCACGCTTCTAACTTGTACGGATTTACCACAAGTTCCGTTCTTGGGTTTTTGACACGACGACCAATTCGATTTAATCCAATGATAACCAGAGCAGATTTCGTAATCGCACGGTTCTGACTCTGTTAATGTATCCTTGGCTGGACAAGGTTTTCCATCTGAAATGTTTGTAATTGTTTGAAGAACTTCTCTGACGTCCAAAACTTTAAAAAGGGCAAGAAGTAGGTGTAAATCATTAAAATTGTAAAAATGAACCTTATTAATTAGAAAACACTGCAGGTTTCATGCTGTAAGGTTCAATATCATTTGAGTGTCGGTCCACATAGGAATTATATGAAATCATATGTTACAAATATAATTTTAATTACCTGACATATCTTAATCTGAGCAGACAATTATTTGAATAATATTTTAGTATAAGATGTGGTTTCCTAGAAAGCAATGTACTGATTATATTGCTTGGCGTGCTTGACCGAACTAAAAAATTATTTTGCGTTCTGTAGAGCAGTTTTGATATACTGTATTTAGGAAATTTTACTGACATTATATTAAATGCAATATCTTTTCCAGATTATGCTATAGGCACTCAGTAGGATTTACTCTTTGGAAAACCGCTCGCTATTAAATTCCTCGAGTACTCTTGCACTGTATCTTTGCATCAACTGTTTCTGTTCAATGTAAAAGACTATTTCCATCAAAGGGAAACCGTATTTATTGCATAAGAATTAGGCTATATTCTTCTCTACTACACAGTTTTTGTGTTATCATCTAGGCATTTAAAAATACAAATCTCAGGTTTATAGATGAATAATTCTGTTTTCCGGGTGTTTACTTAGAGTTTCACACAATATTCGTATTTTTGCAGTTATAGTTTAGTATCTTCACATGATTAAATAGGTAGCAATCATCATTTGATACGCTAGATCTACATTTTGTACGGCCATCTTCATGCTTTTTTACAGCAGCGGAAAACGTTCTATTAACAAAACAAAACAACGCTATTTATTATTTTAAATTTTGTTAATATCTGTTATCTTTCAAGCCACTTCTGGCAACTCAACAATTCGCCTATATGTAAATTTATCCAGAGCCTTTATGACGTTACGCGCACAAAGCACAATTACAGTAAATCTTCCACACGCCAGTTGCTTTTAGTTAATTATAACTATAACTTTAACTAAATAACTATGCTATTCTAACAGCATGTCTCTACAGTTGACAACGCTACCAGTAATGTTACTGTCAACTAATTCTATTATATCAAATTGAAAGGTTGAGTACATTACAAAAGCCATTTTTCTGTGTTGTTAATGATTTACTTCTACTTCTAATGTTTTCCTTAATTAGTGGTCACCATTACATTTATTTTACGAGTGCGCAGTTACTTGCCTGATCCGTGTTCCGCGATGACCCTTCTTCGTCTCGTCCTGACTTCTTCCTTTTCTTCCGAATTGCATTCGGCCTCGCAGGACGACCATTCCGTCCATT
This sequence comes from Centruroides sculpturatus, assembly GCF_000671375.1. NCBI lineage: Eukaryota > Metazoa > Arthropoda > Arachnida > Scorpiones > Buthidae > Centruroides > Centruroides sculpturatus. The sequence goes on from NW_019384321.1 coordinate 33,382, forward strand.
CCGCTAAAACACAATCTCTAGGACAAGGAACGTAACATGGTGCCAACAGTTTTGGAGGTAACACGTGTATCTGACACAGAGACGAAGACACGTGCTTCTATAAAAATCGACTTTTATCACATACAAAATATTAATTTAAAATTAATTTTTAATATCGAAGTATTTACCCCTTTGGGATTGATGCAAATCGCTTCCCTTTTCATCATTCCTTGGCCACAGGGTTGTGTGACGTCGTGCAAGCGACACGAACTCCAATTTCCCGTCACCCATCTGACCACTTCCGGTTCCCGACATGACTTCACTTCCACTAACCAAGGACACTCGTGAATGCCGCTGGGCTTTTGTAGGATTTCTCTGTTCCTTTTCCGATAACCTATTCAACGAATGGCTCATTAATTGTATCGTCGACGCTAAACAGGACATTGAACATCTCACCTGTAGTTGATTTTAACGGTTCCCGAACATTTACAGGTAGACAGGTACTCCAAAGGGACCATTCGGAGACCGTGCATTTCTTGGCGCATTCCACGTTGCATTGTTGCATGGATGGTGGTCTGATTTCTTTACAATTGCNTATACTTCAGATGTTAATTTAGTATCAAAAACGTAAAATATTTGAGTAGCCCGAGAAATAGCCGAAGATTGCAGCGTCACAGCACTAGCGAAAATTTAAATTTACCGGCTGGAATGCTTTCGGATAACCAACGTTTCGGATAACCAGCTTTCGGATAAACGACGCTCTACTGTATAAGTAGGGGAGACTGGTCCACAGTGAGACGGTGCGGTTTACTTCAAATTTATGCTGTTTTGTGGCACCATTTTACCATCGAGATAATTGTCATAGTTGCACCCATACACAATTAAAACCATTTTTGTGGGAAATAGAAACTTTCATAGTAAGTAAGATTTTTTTGTTTGTAAGTCTTCAATGTAAATGCTTGGAGTGCAACTGGAAGTACTATAAAATATATTAATGACTAGAACCTGAGTTTCATATGAAATATCAGTAAAAGTATGATTATTAAGTTGTCTTTCCGCTCATGGAAAGGCTTTCTCAGTGTTACAGGATTAGATATTTATCACTTTTTTATGGATGTGTGCCTGCAGTACACAGCGAAACATGATGAACTACAGTGAGCTTTATTTCATCGAAGCAGTTCAAAGATTTCCCTAAAGGTACATCTAGGAAATCAAACAGGACTACTAGAAGGAAAAAAAACAAAGTATGATCATGACATTCCAGACTGACGTTCCAGAAAAAAAGAAATCTACAGGGTTATGAAGCAAAAGAAACAACATAATAATCAAACGAGAAAAAGTACTTACAACAGAATCTTAATTAATAGGCCTAATCCTAATAGCAGTGACATTGATGAACTTACGCAAAAATCAAACAATGATTTTGTTACATAAGTTCCTGTTGCACTGCAATCAGATTTCTGTGAAAAACTAGATGGAGATCCTAAGAAAGGAAACTATGTTCTAGTAGAGTTTTGTGACAAAATATATTACATTGGAAAAATAATTAAAGAAAAAGATGATAAAGAAGACCTCAAAGTTTCTTTCCTAAGAAGATCTCAAAAGTTTCAAGGAAGTTTTGTATACCCTAGAGTTTCAGACTTTGCAAGTATGAACATCGAAATAAAAATGTTACTACCCTCCCCAGATCATTAACAAGGGATTAGCAGGATACATAAAGTTTTCACTCGATTTAATAGGAATAAACATTCGTTAGATACGCTTATCCTTAGATAAGCCTGTATGTCTCAGTGTAGACCAGTCTTCCCTAAATAATATATATATATAATAAAAATAATTTAAATAAATATATAAATTTTTAAAAATTAATTTCAAATTTATTCAAATAATCATTTATGTTAATTACGATTTACAGTTAATAACTGAAAAATGAAAATTATTTAGTTTTGAAGTTGGTGTTAAATTAAAGAAGTTAAGGTGGCCTCTACAGCTCTGGGAAACTCGAGATCAGCGGGTCAGAAAACTTCGGAAATTTTTCGGGGATCCTTCCGAATATGTTATATTCTGTACCTCACCACTCGGCTGCCTTACTGTGCGCTGACCGAACCCATAACGGGCTTGTTAAAAAGGCCCCCTTACTGTCCACAGGAGGAAGAAAGTTAAAAATGAATAAGGAACATAGATGAAGTAAAGTAGCTAGGTAAAAATTGTTAACATAGTTATTGGCTACTTAATTTAAGCTAAATAATTATAGAAGTATATATTTATATTTTAAAAAATAAACACACGAGAAAATAGTTACGTATGATGGCATGCAGATGTAATACAGTGCTAGACAAAAGTATAGTCATTGTAAAAAGCGTAATAACTTGTTATAATTGCTATGTATGAAAATGAATGATGAAAACTAATAGAATAGGAGAACATATATATAAAAGAATTTGTGAAAAAATCAAATAGGTGTGTTTCATGGTCTGTTACTTAATTCAATTTACAGCATCGTAGACGAAAATATAAGGCCAATACTATAAATAATACGTATCTTTGCTATTTGTCAAGTAACAATAGACAAATCAAGGAAGAATTTGCATAACTCTCTAGCTTTATAAACCAGGTTAATATAACATCATTTGTCGCTTAGTATAGGAGCAAACGGATAGCAACGAAAATGCCGAATGGTACGCAATTGTCTGAGTTCGTAATAAGACAAATTATGGGAATGAAACAATGTGGAAAAATAGGAGTACAAATTACTGCTACTGTAGGACATTCGAAGATCATAGTGAACATCTTACAAAATCCAGCCGAATACGGAACAGGAAAGCGGTCAGGAAGACCGCAAGTGTTAACCAACCGTCAAGAAAAAAACCAAGCAATATCTATTGCACCTTATGACAAATACTTTTCCTCGGAGATAGTGGCACATCCTTTAACTGCAGTCCAGAAAAAAACACGTATGTCGTTTGCTTGTCGGAACATAACCTTTAGTGAGAAATGGAATGTTGAGAAGTTTAACTTACGAGTTAGATGGACCAGATGGCTTTCGACATTATGGCATCATATCTGTGATAACAAGCAGCATTTCTCAAGTGTCAGTTTAGAAGTGGATTGGTGATGATATGTAGTGCATTAGCTGCTGATGGTGCCTACCAATTGTAATGATTTCTACACGAATGACTTCGTCATTATACCAGTATATGCTTGCGGAACATTTGCTACTACAAGAACCGCTGTGCACTCGGGGGTGGAGGGGAATGAAAAGGATGACACCTTGGCCAAACAATCAGCAACTACTTCCTGGGACAGGATTCCCATTCGTACCAATAAGAATACTATCAACCAGACTGCACTTCTGTGGCAACGACATTGGGAAAGGACAACACTGGTCGACTAACCTTCCGTTTCCTCTCAGACATCAGCTTTAGGCTAAAGATGAAGCGACAGCAGATCGGCCTCCATATAACACAAGTCATCAGCGATAACGGGAACTTTAATCAGTACTTAAACCGGTTCAAGAATAGGGAGACCACCTACTGCACCTGCGATGACATCTCCACTCAAGACTCTCTTCACTTAATTTTCTACTGTGGTCATTATGGCGAAATACGGGATACATCAATGAGGGTAGCCATTAAGGAAGGATACGACTGGCCCTGCTCGTTAGACATTCTCACTAGTGATCCTGTTGATTTTAGGGAACTTGTGAACTTTATACTATCAACAGCTAGTACTTCTAACCGTAGCAACACACCTAACAGGTAACAGCTGGGTGTTCCAGCTGCGCCGGTTTCCGACTCAATTTGACTCTTGACCTATTCGCAACAGAGAATTGCCATCTGCTTAAGTGTTTGTGTGTGTCTCCTCTAGTTTATCGTCGGTGTACGTCCATGTCCAAGCGTATTTTGTCGTACAGGTAATATTGCAAATAATCAGGTTGAAATTTTGTTTAATTTTACTGTCTACAATCATTAATATGTCAATTATTCCTTGTTCAATTACTCTTACAGGTTATTGGTAAGCGCCATATATTAGGGTGCAGAACTTGGTTCGCACCTCTTGCTGTCTATGGATATGTAAGTTTAGTATCTATAATATAGATACTGGGTATCGGGTTATCGGGTATACTTTGTTAAATCTCATCGCGATATCTTTTCCCTATAGTTTATTGTTTTTTGTACTGTACTGTACATGAATACAGTTTGTTTCTATAAATTTCATGCGGCGCTTATAGACTCTCTCTCTCTCACCTTCTATTATTTAACCTTTTACTCTCTCTCCTCTGCTAGGAAATACCTTTGAGTGGTCCTGGCCTTTCCGCCCTATTAATGTTACTAATGTGTACGTTTGGCAAATGGATTTCACGCTCCATTTTATCCATCCACAAACACCAAGGATTCGTTTTTAGCAAATAACGCTACTGTTCTGAATTGGTCTACACGTAGCCTGGACATAAATCTTACGAAAAATCTGTGAGGTTTGTTGGGATGCAATCTGAAAAATTGTAGACCTGTAAATTCCCAGGTCGTCCGTCCGTCCTTTCTTGATCTCGAGAAAGAAGTTAGATAAATAAACGACGAAACCACCCTTAGGGTCAGGAGTATATAAAACATAAACGAACTTCCAATGAAAAACGGAAGTCACGTTATTTCAATTCAAAATTTTTCCCCTGAAAGCAGTTAATAGATGACCGGCACGACTCTATTGTTAAAGGAAAAGTATGATGTACAGGGGCAAGACACTGCTAATTTCAGGTGGAGAGCATATATTTCAAATGAAATTAATTAAAAATACAATAAAAAATTGCAAACCGGCACTGTATTTGTTGTTCCATAATGTTTTAGATTGACATATTAATAAACTAAATATCTATGATCACAGAATTTTCTTCCGAAAAGTGTTCTACATTCAGCGAAATTCCATCCTTCCGACATTACACACACCATTACGTTTGATAGAGGTAATAGATCGGACCAAACTATTGGTGTGTTTTCTCGTAGCTAACCAAATACTGATTGTTCGACTGTGCTTTTACGTCATACCTTCCAGTTTTTATTGTTTCCGGGAACACTTTTTTTTTCTTATCCGTTAGCAAACGGCATTATCAAGCTATTAGTTTATTTGAACAAGATACTAAACGACTCGATCAGTTGTTTCTCTTAAAGATAACAAAACAGGAAGAGGAGAAGACATGAAAACGCTGTAACAGAAATCATTTCGATTAAAAGAAAACTGGTTGGTGCATGGAAACATACTTTATATTTATATAACTTTAAACTTGTAATTTTGACTTGCAGTTTAAATTTGTAAAAGATTAATTAGGCTAAATATTTTTGGTTCCAATTATATCGACTTCTTAATTATTAAAATATATATATATATATATATACTGTATTTTTGAATACAGTTTCAAAGCATTACCTTTGTTTCTCATACAAAGAACTATCCTTGTCTGGAGTCCTCCTCCACACGTTTTATCTACAGGGGCGCAACGGCTCCAGGCGGAACGAACCCATTTAAATCTGCAAATTATGGAAATTCTCTGAAATATAATTAATCCCGTAAATATCCTTCTGCGCAGACAGAAAACGAGAGCAAACTTTACTCACTCGCTATCGCACGATGCCAATCCGTCTCGGACGGACTTTCTCTCCACCAGGGGAGGACACGGCGCTCCCTCTCCTTCTGGAAGTTTTTCTATCTTTCTACGTCTGCGTCTGTATTCCGGATACACGTGTCCATCGGAAGTGATGCAACCTTCTCCGACGGTGGTCCATTGACTCCATTCGGACACCCGACAGTCCCGAGGAACTATACAACTTTCGATCAGCGGTACCCGCAATAGGTGGTTTTTACACCAACTGAATCAAACAATTATTTAATATTTTAGTTACATATACATCGAAATTTATTAAAATATAATTTTAATATTTAAAAAATATCGATAAATTGATACAATAAGACATTTTTTAACTAAAATAGTTTCAATTTTATCTGAAAGATGGCGCCAGAGTAATCATTTTTCACCCCCTCATCATTAACATTTATAATATTTTACTATTAATTTATATAAATCTTTCGTAACTTTATGTACGGTACGTTTTAAAGTAAAGCATATAATAAATTATATATATAGTAAAAAGCATTATATTTGTAACCGACTTTACGAAGTTTTCTAATGAAATTGTATATTGACACAGAAGAAGATAGAAGATATTTCTATCATCCTCCATGGATGATGTAAAGAGAAGAGTGTGTGAGGCTTTAAAGACTGAATAGAGACAGAATTAGTAGAGTTAATTTTAGCTTAGTTTAATTATTAAATGAGTGTTCAACATGTAATTTTTATTTATATATATACTTAATTTCATTTCTTGTATTGTTGCTTGATAAAATTAATAAATAAATTTAATTAAAATGAAATTCTTCTTTCTAATCTTGGAAGAGAGTAATTAATAATCTCAAGTACTGTATACTGTATAGGCCTATATATGTGTGTGTGTGTGTGTATCTTCATTCCATTGTGTCATTGTCATTATAAATTTATTATCCTTTGTTAAAATGGCCTTTCGTTAATCGTTTGGGATGATCAATCGCTCTTTCTGCTTCGAATTTCTGATTAAATCGGCTTATTAAAATCAAGGTTACGTTATTATTTAATATCTCTCTTTAAACTAGGAATTACTTGTCAAGTTTATACAAGGTGCAGAAGATAATGTCGATGTAGGCCTACTGGGGATTAAAAGAAATTAGTTAGAAGAAAAAAGTTTTACTCCGGAATATTTCTAGAAAATTAAACTTTCGTACAAAAAGTTGTAGAGAAGAATTTCGAGTACAACACGACGAAGGGAAAATGAGGAAGGAGAGAGAGAGAGAGAGAGAGAGAGAGAGAGAGGATGAAAAAAGAGGGAGAAGAATATGGAGAAGAGGGAAAAGAATGTGGGCTAATTTTATAATTAGACTCCATTCGAACCTCCTCATAGTCGAATATAGAAAATAACAGAAATTCGTTTTAAAACTTAGCTTTGTGTGTCTTCTGGGGTAGAGAAGCGTCGACACGTATTGAGAATGCGATAAGAGAAAGGAGAATTCTCTTTCTGTCTTCAAACGATTTTCTTTTTTCATGCCGAAAGCTTCGATTTTATACATTCGACATATTAAAATTCCGATTTCGATTCGATCGAAGAGTGACAGCGCGGTTGCGTGCCACGTGATATTTCGAATGTCGAAAGGAAGAGGTCGCATCCTCGCAGTCAGACGGAAAATATATACTCCAAGGCGTTAAGACAGGTTCTCCTTCGGTCGAAGTAGGAATCATTCCCTATTCCCGCGCGGAGAAAAGAGTGTCGCGCGTAGAAACTTTTCGCATCTTTACGCGCGTCGTTCGTTCGAAAGCGATTCAAGCGATACGCGACTTCGTTACAGAGAGCAAACTTTCATAGAAACTCGAGTATTTCGTTTCTTAACGACTGAAAAAGTTTTCTTTCTAGAATCGTAGTCGGAACTTACTACAGAAATGACCGAAATTTAAGTGTTACTTCGATCCTTAATTAATGCGGAAATAAAGAAAATTGTAACGGAATATCGCGAAGAGTTTTCTCCCTCTTTTTTCTCGACTAGCGTAAATGTTTGCATAATAATCTTTTTATAAAATCGCAGCCAGAAGAGCCAATCTAAAAAGAATTCTTCTCGAAGTTTTTCAAAGACTTCGCATGCTACAAGTGAAAAATCTTTCAAATTTTTTCGCCCTTTGGGAATTAATTACCTAGACTTAATTTTAAGGAAACTATTAAAACGGAAGATTATAAAAAAAAAGACTTTACTTGGATGGAACGACTCGTCCTCGGGCGTCAATACAGGAGACGTTTCTAGTCCTTCGACCCACCCGGGGCCATCCGGATACGGCTTCGCTTTGACAGGAGCTCCAACCGCCCAAGACGGCAAGAAATCGTAGGATTTTCTGAGGACAGCTTCTGCCCGGAGGACATTCCTCCGACTGGGCCAGAGAGGGACAGAGTCTGCCTCCCTTCTCGGGAGCTACCAAAACTCTCCTGATCCTAGTCCGGCGATTCGAGACGCAATCTCCGCATCCCGTCCATTCTCCGTAGTCCGACACCACGCAGCCCCTGGGACATTCTCTTCGGCACTTTCTCTCTTCGGCCGGTTTGGGGAGGAGAGCCGAGCAGACCCGATCGGGCAGAGTCTCGTTACGCCTCCGACTCCGTCCCTCGTCGTAGACGCAAATCACTTCTCGACTCGTCTTACCCCAATTTTCCCGGCATCCGGTCGAATTGTCGGAAACGAGACACTCTCCCCATTCTCCTACTTTCCACCTGAAAATCAATCGTCCGTTAACTTTCTAAAATCGTCGTTAAACGGTTTTTAAATTTAATTCAAAAACGATGGCGAGCGAACGAAGACGTTATCTCCACACTTGTGCAGAAAACAACGGAAACAATTTAACTTGTTGAGAAATAAGTCAGCTTAATAGCTAATCCAGAAATCTTTAGAGGGATGCAGAAAGGAAAACAGTACATTTCTTTTACGTTAAGTACCCAGTTTTACTAGGGAAAAGTCCCCAAAAGTAAGGTGCATCTGCATCCTACGCACTTCTCCCAAATCCGTCCTCATTAAGTTACGTATTTTACCCTTAACTTTCGTGTAAACCCCACAAGTTATGGTGTCGTCGTCGTCGTCGTTCACTCGCTCTTCTGTGGAATAAAACATTAGTCAGAAATGCCTGCCTACCTGACAGATTTCGCCCGTCTTCCGCACACCTTAGGGAGGTTTCTTTCATTGCCAAGTCTCTCTTCATTGTCGTTGCAGTTCTCTCGCCGGATGCGAAATTCGCTACGACTTCGCAAAACTGCCGCTCGAATGTTAAGAGTGATCGGATTGATAATCCTGGAACGAGAGCGAACTGAACGAAGGAGGGAAGGATCGGGAGGTGAGGGATGATAAGAGATAGCGTCCAGAGGAAAAGAGAGGAGGAGGGCAACCAAGGCGCACTTCCTCATACGGGTCATCTGAAAGAAAAGACTAAATAAATAAATAAATAAACAGATTAAGTATTTGGGAATTAAGCGGTTATTTTTTGGAGCGATGATTCTAAGCATTTTCCCATTATCCGAGCCTCGTTAAGTCCGGTAATTAGAACTTAGCCAACTATAATAAATCCGATCGTCCTTTTACGCGTATCCGTAATTAATTGCCTCTGTGGATAATTATTTTGCGCGTCTCCGAAACGCATTTAAAATTTATGGTACGACGAAAAATTTAATTCGATTCTCGTTTCGTAGTCGTTCGTGGATCGTAAATTTTTCTACACATAAATCGCCGAAAATCGAAAGACGACGTCACACCGGAAACAAAAAGAAGTTTTGACAAGGGAGACAGACTTCTTTTCTAACGGAAGAGGACGAATTTTTTTTTCTTTTTTAATTTAATTTAATTTTTTTTTTCGTTCTTAAACCGGAAAGTTAACGATGAAATAAAGAGAGTGATTTACGACTTTTTTTCGCATTAATTTAATCGGGAAAGAAACTTAATTCCGTCGAAACTTTCCGGAAATTCTTGCTTCCGACCATCCGGAAATGCTAGAATTCTTTCCGTTTCCGGGCGACCAGTAATGATCAATTTGACCGACGGTGACGAAGTTCGTTTCCAAACACTTTACGTTCTTACTATTTCAGAAGGTGAGAAATGAACGTTAAATAAATAAATAAATAAAAGAACTGGAATTATTAAAAAAAACGAATTTCTACTGTTTTTTCTCTATAATTTTCTCGTAAAATTAGACGTTTTGCAAAAAGAAGGTGTTGGAATTAATCGCGGGTCACGTTTATGTAATTGCGATCCTCGCAGTGTGTCCTTAGCGCTGAATAAACGACAGTAATTCGGATTGGTTCGGTGGCGCGTGTTTTATGACGCATCCCTTCGGATTCCATGTCGTCGCTCTTTCCTCTTCCGGTCCGAGATTAATTTACTCTCGCATCCGGAACTAATCTCTTTACCTGGAAACAGTGTCCATTGATCTCGAGCCCGTTGAAGTCGCACGTTACTAAAAATGATCCGATGACGGAATATCACAAAAGCGAAAATAGATTTTAAAAATATCGAAGTTGAAAAATTCACTTCACACGGAAAAATCCTCATTAATAAAATTATTCTAACGAAGAATCGGTTACGTCAAAAGAGACGAAGAGTCTCGGATGATCGCCTTTCAAGAAACGTAATCGTTGATTCGAAAAGTAAACAAATCGTCTTAAAATGAGGGAGAGCGAAGGAAGAATTTTCTAACTTTCCGACTTACGGAAACAATCGTAAAATGGGATTACGAGCGAAAGTTACGAAACTATTTCGAGAAAGGAGCGAAATCGATTAGTCGTAGAGACGGGCACATCTTTTAAATAACTTATTAAAGGAAAGTTTCAGAACGATTCGAATCTTCTCTTTCCTACTTCGCGAATCTTCTCAGAAAATTCGGAAATAACCCGGTTATTGAGATTAAGAAGAGAGAATCGGCCGTTGCCAGTAGTGGTTTCGTTTAATTACTTAGTTGGATCCCTCCCTTATTTGCGAATTGCGGAGTCGCTTTGGGAGCGTGCTTATTGTTTCCCACCCAATCTAATTTTGCCATTGGCTCTCTCGTCTTTCGTTTTCTCTTGACGATTATTACGTTTCTCCAAATGTATATTCTTCTGTTACCAGACGAAGAATTGTTGCTTCTTTCTCGTGACGGGAGGTCGTCATTTCGGAATATTCTAGGCGTTTTAAACGTCGCAATTCACATCCTCTTCTTCTGTCTCCCGCTGAAGATAGCTTTATTTTCACGAAATGACGGAAGAATAGTTAAGAGCACGTCATTTTGTCCTTTCGTTTTCATCTGGAATATCGAAAGACGAATTGAAACAGGAAAGGAAGATCTCACTACTTTTACAAAAACCGATTTCTCTTGACAACTTTTCTTTAGAAAACACTCGTAATTTCTATAATAAAAACCGACAGATCGGAAGGAACCTTCTCTTAAATTTCAGCATTGTTTGACAGTTTATACGAAGACGGACTCGGTTTTTAGTTCTTTCAAAATTTCTTTACTCAAAAGAGTAAGAAGAGGAAGCGCATCATCACTTCTGGTCCGAAGACAACCTCCCTCCCGCATTAGGAATGCTAAAGTCCTTTTCTATAATTAGAGAGTTTTTGAATTAATAAAGGGCGAACAGACAAATATTTTAATTGCGAAATTCCTTTCTAAATTAAAAAACTCGCTATCTCCGGTCCAAATCGTCCAAAAATCGTCGGTCGCCGATTCTCATTTAGAGAGACACAGTGATCGGGCGGGAGATAATCGCAAAGATTTACCCGTATACAAGAAAACTGAATTAAAATTCTCTCTCTAAATTGCTCAATGAAAACATTTTTGTTCGGAATTTTTTCTTTTTCTTTTTTTTCCTTTATTAATTAAAGAGGGTGAAACACAAAACGGAGGACATCACTTCACGCGATCAAATTTCTCTTTTCTTTCTACTTCCGGCTTTACTTCTGTATGGAGAATTTCGGACAGAACTTCCAACTGACCGATGTCTCGTGACGTATCGATAGATGACGTTATTATTTGACACAAAAAAGAACGACGGTAACAGATTTCGTGCCAGTTCGATATTATTAAAGGAAGGACGTCCGACACCCTAACGTTTCTCGCAGTTCATCGCCTTTCATCTTCCTAACTCATCGAAAAAAAAAAGCAGATTACGAACGATTCTCGTCTTAACGCTTCTAACAAATCGCTAAATCGAGGGAACGTCCCGAACACCGACAACGTTGTTCATACATATAGGTTTAATTCGAATTGTAGGGTAGGGGATGAATGAAAATTTCCCTAAATCGGAATTCTTAACGTTCGCACGAAACTAAATCTCGCTAAGTTTACTCTTTTAAACATAAAATTGAAATTTAAACAAAGGTAAAAATTTTGTACACAGAGGAGAAGGAATTGGAGGAGTCGCGCGCGGAACTTATAGAAGAAATAACTAAATTTACAAAATTAAAGTTTTTATCGAGCATTTATGGATCGAAAGGGAATCGAAAGAGGAAGGAAGAGGGAGAGACATAAAATTATTATTAAAGTTCTTTCACTTACGTTGGAGGAGAGAAACGTCGTCGGTGACTTCGGGCGCCCGACGCCCGTATCCGCTTCTATTCCGAAAACGTTCCACGACAGAGCGGACATGCGCCGACTCTTCTCTGCCAAAAACTTCGCCTCGTCGCTCTTCCACCCCCTTAAAGCCTATTAATATAGATCTACAAAAAATGCAAACTCTTCTTCTTTAATTAATACGGATTTAAATCTGGAAAAAATCGTCTCGGAGTCTTTAAATTCGACCTCCTTTCTTAATAAGGAGTTCGGTGCTTACTTCGGTAATCTCGATCAGCAATAATTTTCGACTCAGACGAGAGGATGAAGAACTTCTTAAAAAAATTTTTTTTCTCTTTTTTAAATAAAAATATCGATTTTTATTACTTTCCGTTTATACGTAACTTTACGAGGAAACACAAGTAAGAGAGTAATTTGTCAGATTGTTAATTATTCGAGGATAACGTGGAGGAAACTTATAGCAAGATATCGAGTTTCCATTTATAGTGTTGGACGACTTATCCGACTTTATCTGTTTACGTCGTCGTAAAGATTGGCATTTCTCTTCCAAACTGTTGACGGTTCTTTCTTCCTCCGCATCACTTCGAGTATTGTGTGGAAATCTGTCGCTGGCACTAAGCTTTGCTGCAAAACTTCTTCTGGTTACGACAGAATATGTCTTCGTGTTACTTCTTCCGTAACTTCGACATAAACTCCGGATTATCGACGTATTAAATTACTTAATTTTTATTTTTCTAATCGCTTCACCAGTCGCTTCTTAATTTCTTTCGATCAGTTTACACTTCGTCGTCGGAACGACAGTATTTTTTGTTACAAGGATTAGAGAAACTGAAATTAATTTAATTATTTAATGTCTTTAATTAACTCAAAAATAACTACAAATTATTAATAGGAAATTAAGATTTAGGAGAATAAAAAAAATGGTAATTTCGTCGCAGATGAAGTGAAGACTCATTTTGATAGAAAACGGAAAAACCTATTCGTTATAAAGAGAGAAAACGAAGAAGAAAAGAAAGAAGATCGACAGTCCTGTAGCTTTTAATGAAAAGCGAACGATGGAAACAATAACCCAAGCAAAAACAACAAAACCGGAAGTTAATAACGAAACGTTTATCGGTTACTACGCCAGGAAAGTTCTATTGTTTTTTTTTTTTTTTTAAGGAACCATACGAAACGAGCAATAACAGGAAGAGACTACGACAAAATGGGAAGTGGAAGAGCTTAATATTTTTTGCTACAAATAATTAGCAAAATACAAACGTAACTTCAACATTTTTACTCCTGAAAGTTCGTCTTTTCCTCATAGAAAATATTTATGTTTCCTCTTTAAACGGTTCGATTGAATCTCAAGAAAAAAACGTTTAACATTAGGAATCAAATAGAAACTCGAGAGACTCAAACCGTACAAAATATACGTTATTTACTTTCTGTAAATTCTATGATTTCAAAGAATAACTGTGTGAGAAAACTGACTAATAATTTGTTCGAGAGAACATTCTTTTTTTTTCTGTTATTTCGTAAGGAACTCCGGAAAAATAAATAATAAATACTTTAATTAAATGGTCAAAACGAACGAATTTATGCGGTCGACATCGATTCTGTAAAGAGGTTTAGACTCGACAACTACTTTTATTTGTTTCTCGCTGTTTAAATTACAATATTTTTGTTGAGGCAGACGTTTCCGGAATTAATTGAAACGATTATCCAACGCCTTAATTAAATTACGAAAAGCGGAAAAATGAATTTTCTCTATATCTGGGAACGAATTCGCTTTAATTTTGATCCGACGATATTTTTCATTTCTCCAATCTATACACGTGTCTTTCCCACATTTTAAGAGAAGAATAATTGGCATTTCTTATCAATGTACTGTACAAAATACGTAAATTACTATAGAATGAATTGAAAGAAAACGTTCCCGAACCTCGGAGATTCTTCGTTAATTATGGAGGAAGGAAACGATCTTTATTATTTATTTATTCTTGTAGAGCCGATTGGAAACGACGATGTTTCTCACTTCCGAAGAAACTAAAAAAGAAAGAAGAAGAAGAAGAAGAAGAAAATAGTAGTGTTGTCATTCGATGTATCGATAATTGCTTTTAGCGTAATACAGTTTGTCTTCCGCGCTTTAAAGAAGACCATAAATTGTCCTGGTCACGCGGTAATTCCGTTTAGCTAGATAATTTATTGCTGTAATTATCTCGGAGAGTTTGGCGAGTGCCCCATTAGCTGCAGCACAATTTGTCCTCTCACCTGATGTCACCGCACGTGTTCTCTAAATGACGAAGCTGATTTTTTTTTCCATCCCATTTCTTTTCCCTCTTCGCAGAATTTCAATTAATTCGCCTATAAGCCTATACGATATAGAATCTAATAGATTTAATTGTTTTATTAGTGAGATTTCTGCTCTTCTGTGAGGATAAAGATCGGTGGAAGCAAGTTCCGGAAGTGTCATTCCGTAGTTTTAAAGAGTCGGGTGACGTGACGTGACGTCACAACCGGCTACGAAAGGGACAGAATGTTGTTTTCGAGTTACGTTAATTACCGTTGTCAATAATTCAAAGAATTCGCTTATTGCCGTCAAAATTTGCCTTTTATCGAGCCGTCGATCCCGTTAAACGCAATTAAATTTGTTTTTTTTTTTTTTATTCTTTTGCCACGTCCGAAAAATCGTTCTTCGTTTGTTTAATTATTATTTTAATTTAATTTCGTTATCTACATAATTAGATCTGAAAAGTTACAATTAGGCATAATGATGTAAATCGCGTTGAAAAAACAAGAATTAGGAATTTTTTTTTACGTCCGAATTTTAAGTAAACTCATTAAAATTCTATTTAAATTAAATTATTCTTTAATTTAATCGATAAAAATTTTATTTTTTATTTTATTTTATTTTTTATTAGAAAACGTGGAAAATAAAGTGAAACAATTAATAATCTACTTCCGGTACACTGATTTGTCTCCATCTGTCGGTCGAATCCGATACTATAATTTCGACTTAATATTATATTTATTCTTAGTAACTATATTAAATAATACGTAAAAATGCATTAATTTTAACATTTAAAATGTACTTAAGAATATTTGTAAACAATCAAAATAAACGTATTATATTAATAGTTTATATACGGGACTTACAAGTTTAGTTTTATTTAAGAAAACGAGATGGCAGCACTAAAAATATTCTGTAACACGTTTCTACGACACGTGCTATAATGATTTGTCACCAAGAACTTCTTATAATTAATACAATTAATTTATGTAAATTTTATAACATTTTTATACATTTTTAAAAGGTGATCCAATAAGAAATTTAATTGGTTAGTTAATAGCGAGGTTGCGGCCGAAGTTTTCAACGCGAAAACGCGAACGTCGGACGTTCAGCGCCGCCTTCCTGTAAACCTAGAAGTTTGACAATGGCGTTTGGAACGTCAGTGAAGTCATGCTCGACGTTCCAAACGCCATTGTCAAACTTCTAGGCTTACAGGAAGGCGGCGCTGAACGTCCGACGTTCACGTTTTCGCGTTGAAAACTTCGGCCGCAACCTCGCTATTAATTTTTTTTTTATGAAAGGAAATGTACAGGATATTCATAAATGTACAGGATATTGCGTAAATGTTTGAAATTACCTGTAGTTCATAAACTTTCATGCTTTTATAGTTGGTTTTGTTTATTTGCGGTATAATTACAGCAGTTTTAAAGCCGGAGAGTGAAAATGAATAAAGGTAAATCAAATGAAAATGTATTTCGTCCTTTGTTTTTATCTTATCCTGCCATAACAATGTCTATTTTTGAGGTGCAAAGGGTTTACGAGGTTGGGAAAACAGATGCCCTCTTATATTATGCGTGGAATGATGTAATAAAAAGTTTCGTCAAGATCCTTTTTGTTCGTGTTACGCGGTGATTAATCGCGATGTTCTCTATTCGAAGTATCTTTTTATTGTCGTCTTATAAGTAAGAGTCTATAATAAAAGAACAGTACTCGAAATCTATGGCGATTATAGTGAGAGGAACAGATCTATTCGACTTTTTATATTATTTTTTTAATATTTATACGACAGAACCAATAAATATTTTGTTACAGATTGAAGAATATTGGATTCTGTTTTTTTCTGCTAGATTAACTTTAAGTAGATAATAATTCGATGTCGATATCTTCGTTGCTCTAAATTCAGTGCGATCCGATAAAGTGGCGACGATACTTGGAAAAGAATGACTTTTCGTCGTCATCGACTTATAAATTTTTTTATAAAGTAAAAAATCTGAAATATATGCTAGATAGGGTGATTCTAGAAGAGATACTTTTTGTTTGTCATCCTATCATGTAACGTCTTCTGGCCAAATTACTTTACTCTGACGATCAAAGAAATACTTAATAATTTAAGAGTTAATTAGCCATATTGCGACCGAAGTTTTCATCTGTAAAACGTAAACGTCGAACGTCGAGCGCCGCTTACAAGATAGCGGCGCTCGACGTTCGACGTTCACGTTTTACAGATGAAAACTTCGGCCGAAACCTGACTAATTTATGAAAGACATAACGTGTGTTTTTACAAGAAACTATTTGAATTCCGGATACGTTTACAGTCCATCCATTTCTCCCGGAATCGTGAAGACTTCCAATCATCTACGAATGTAATTTTTCTCAAATGTTTCTGCCATTTAATAAATTGTACAATCAGGAAACAAATCTCAGTTTTGTTTCCTTTACCGAAAAGTTTATGGATTCGGAATTCCGTCCATTCAGAGAAACTGCAAATGCCAGTGAATTTCTTCTTCTTCTTTATCTTTTTTTATAAAATCGACTGTTTTAGAATTTTGTTTCTTAATTAATTCTTCGAATGAATTTTTAATGTTAGTTTGAATGCCGTGAAAAAAATCAATGGAAGAAAGAAAGCGGATTAGATAATAATTAAAGAAAAGTGAAAACCGATGTAGAACCCAGTAATGTTTAAAATTTTTCTGTGTTTTTGATTATCAAAGGAAGTGGAAATATGCCACTCATCGATTATTTTCGTGCTAAAGGGAAAAGCAAATCTCCATGTCTTTATATATATATATATATATAGCCTATATATCCTTCTCTGTTAACGTTTTTTAAAACTTGCGTAAATTGAAAGAGGAAACTTTCTTCTCTACTTCGTATCTAACGAAGATAAATGCAACATGATAGAAAAAAAACACTCGATTTAATGTTTAGATTATGTTAATATTATAATTAGTCTCTTATTTTATTAATAAAGCACTTTATACTGCTCCATTAATTATAGTTAATTAGAATCATAATTAAATTTCTTTCTAAAAGAGAGATAGAGAGTGAGTCATGAGTTTAAAAATAGAGAAAGCAACGCTTTATTCATGGAAAAATAATATCTGAATAATCAAAATATTCTAAAATAAATTATTTTTCATAAATAATTTCAAAAATGATCAACGATATCGTTAGTGAATATACAAACATTTTTATAAAACTTTATTAAAAATGGAATCCGTGACTTTACCCACGCGGAAGATGAAGACCATTTTAACTGCGAGTAAAGATATTAGAGACTGGAAAATGGTGTTTTCGGCCAAGAAAACGTTTTCGAATCGCACGCCTATTCCTTTTGCCCTTTCTAAATGTTGTTGCTTCAGAAAATTTTTGTTCTTCAAACATAAATCTTTTCGTTTATCGTCTTTTCCTCAAATCTAAAATGAAATCTTTTGTAAGCAAGAATCTCGACTGATGCATTTCTACTCTCTTCTGTTGTCCATTATCATCGTTTTTATCTAACCTACCAAACGTGCTACTTATAAACTCGTTATTAAGGAAGTGAAATCCACCTCGAAAGACATTCGAATTCGGTCGAATCCAAATATTTTCTGAAGTATTTTTCTATTCTCAGGAAGCATTCCCATTTATTTTCGATTAATGGCGGATCAAATATTCCAGTAGAATCTCTAATATCTGATGATTCTTCTTGTTCGTCGATCCGTTCTCTAGTCGCATACATAAAAACAATTTGAAGAAAGTCGCATATAAATTGTAAAAATATTAATTCATGCATTCGTTTTACAACTCAACTATATTATTTATAATTTATAATAAATAAAATAATTCTTATTGTAAATTCAAGGTATTTATTTCAGTCTTGTAGCAAATTTCTCGAGTAATAAATTTGAAAGATTTTTCATAAAAATATTCAATTGTTATTTATTTAAACGACGAGTTAATTATTCCTAAAGAAAAAATTTCGTACATAAAAATAGGCAATTTAATTAACAGGAAAATGAGGATTAATCTCAAAAATTCTCGAACTCATCTTCACGCAACCTTTACAGCAATTAAATTAGGAATTCTTCGGTTATAGTCCTGGACAGGCGAGATCTTTATTAAGTAAAGATGCAAACAGTGTATAGGCAACAATCGATAATCTTCTCCACGGCATCTATTTGAAACTTTCTGTTTCTACGCTGCCAAAATCGTAATGGCTATTTGAATATTTTTACAAATTATAATTTAATTATCATTTACATTAAGTAAATCCGATTGAATAAATTAATTAGTTCGAAAGATGAGTATAATCTTATGAAGAGAATGAAGCGGAAGTGGGTTACGAATTCGATAGCAACAACCATCTTTAATATCGCTTATCGAACGTTTATTGTCCTCTTCTTCCTTTCTTCTCCGAAATAAATTAACGCTTTTATCGTTACCTTCGACCATCTCAATAAGCCGCACTTTCATACACTTCGCTACTTTATCCTTATTGAAACCGAAATTTAATTTGGAAACTTTTCTAAGCCGCTTCGGTTTAGGAAATATAACTATTATGAGAAAATATGAAGTTTAACCAAGACATCCAATGTATTTTATTACAGTTATACTACCGTAGCTCATATTTACGGTAATTTAATAATTTTTAATTTATAACCGTTAACATTTTATGATTTATTTGCTTGATAGAAACGAAGAGAATGGAAAAATGTTTGCCGAACCGAAAGTATTTTCGGTTTGAAAATTGAATTGTAGTGGAATGATTTGAATGCAAACAACGGGAAATATTGTGTCCAATCGAAGAGAAGATTCTTTAGCGAGAAAAGAAGAAACTGGGAATTGAGAGTGGACAAAGATCGGGAAGTAAAAAAGTTAGACAAAAATAATAACGGAGGAGATTCGGTCGATGTGGCCGGTGGCATTTTCGCGGATCGAGTTCTTTGGTCGCGTGTAAATGTGCGATTGCTTTCTTGTTCAATTATCGGTTACAAAGCTTTCCATTATCCCTGGAATTTTTTTAATCAAAACTTTGCTCGTTATCGAAACCGACTTTTTCGAATGCCAACCTCTAACGAATACACCCAACCGAAAATTTTTTACAAAAATACCAATTGTGATATTAGCTTTATATTGTTAACGTTTACAAGTTATTGAATATTTCCTCCATAATTTGCTATTATTAACGTTCCTATACCGAACCTCTTCTGTTATCTCGCGAATTTTCAATGTTTATAAATTTATTTTGAGAATTTTTATACAAAAAAAAAACAATTTATAAATTTGAAAAATCTATAAGAATACAAAAGAAACCATTTTATATTCTTATAGATTTTTAAATTATGAAATTTATAATCGATAGTGGAATGTTAACAGCATTAATTTATTTATTTAAACCAGCGAGGGGGTGTAGATTTAATCCCTGACAACGGCAATGAATTAATTTTGTTGGTCAAATACTTCGATTTAACACCCGACGAGTGTATTTTACATAAATTTTGAACTGAAATGTTACAAGTTACTACAATTTTATATGAAAACTTTTCAAATAAACTTTACAAAGTTGAAAATAAAGGAATAAGATCGCGGCATTTTAACGAATCGCCTGAATTTTATCATTAATTTTTTTTAATATTCACCGTAATTATGAATCTATTTGTAAACTACCGATCTATTTAATTTTGCTTTATTTCTCATCGTCGATTCGTTTTTTTAGTTACCGCAAGGAAAGAAAATAAGCTTAGCCAAGAATACAAAACTTCAAATGTGAGTAAATATTTGGAATGAGGATGAGTGGGAGCGAATGTATCCGCGCTTTATATGTTTGATCGAAGCTTTTTGTGGAAAGAAATTCGTTACAGCAAACATTTAAAACGAATTTAAATTCCTTTTAAATAAATTTTTACTCCACAATCATGGATTTTCCGAATGAAAATGTTTTTAAATCAATTTAATTCGTATCAAATATATAATTGTTTGATAATAGAGGAGAGAAAAACGTATCTCAAACGGGATAAAAAAAAATTCAAATTTTAAAGCTTTAAATTATGATAAAGAGGAATGAAACCATTCGATTTAACAATTGATAAGGCGGCAATATAAGGAGAATTTGCGATTAGAAGACATTTGTGGATCGTATCTCCGTTGCTTATCGGTCCGTGAATGGTCCGTCTCGGTCTATAGAAGATCAATAAGGGAAGTAATAAGATAAAGAGCCACCCCTTTCAATACTAAAGATTTATAACTCTTTCCGGAAACAATATAATTTGTCACGTGACGTTTTTCTTTGTTTTCTTTTTGTCCTAGAAAAGTCTTAACGGTAACGAGCTCTAAAAATAAAAAGTAATTATCGGCTACGTTTTAACGAACCGAGTAAATTATAAAACTCGAAAGTTTTTACTCCGTTAAGTGAATAAATCATTAAGTTTTTCTTATTTTTTTAAACGCGGATAACGAGCTTAACACTTCTGTCTTTAAACGTTTTTGCAATGTTTTTTTTTACTGTACTTTTAATAAAGATTCGAATACGTAATTATCAAATAATTTAGAAAGGGTGCGACCCCGACAAATTACAAAATAATTATCGCAAAAAAAAAAACAAAAAAAAAATATTTTGTGGCGATGATGTTTTTCCTTCCCGAATAATCAGGCGAGAAGAGAGTTTGGAGGAGAGAGAAGCAATTAATTTCCATCGGAACGGAGTACTATCACAATATTATGGAAAGCCAAGAAGGACGATGGAGATCGATTAGTTATGGCAACCGGAACAGACGGAAGCCAATCGAGAAAACAGGAAACCTCCCATTGTAATTCGACAACCTTTTAAACGTGGCATTTGTACGTAATGGATTAACAATTACTGCAATTCTTCGGTTACGCCAGACCACGTGGCTTAGGTACTCTCCAAGTCTCGAGACAAAAATGGTACACAATGAGGTTTTTAAAAAAAATCGATTCGGTGAATTATAAGGAAGGTGGAAATCCAACCATCTGGATGGACGAAAATAACAATCTTTGTTAGGAAAAAGGATCCTTTATGGATCTGATATCTCTATCTTTACTGTAAATTCAAACACTCCCATTGTTTTCCCACAAAGAAATGAATCCGTGTAATCAAGATCTTTGCAAAAATTTACCACATTTCTGATTATCGACTCGAATGCGGGGATGCGCGGTTCAATGTTAAGTTTTGGTTTGGCATTCGACCAAAACTCCGTTAGCGACGAGAGAAATTTCTACATTTAAAACGAAATGAAGCCATCCGTTAAATGTATTCTGTAAAAAGATTTTCGATAAGTGAAACTCGTTTACCAGATCCTAATTTCGTAACCTCACGCCATTTAAACACGCGAGATTCGTATGACTTAACTACACGTGTATAGATGCAAAATTCGAATTGCTATTAGCTTTACAGCCTGTGTTTGTTTTCTGTCAGTACAAACTCGTGCAATATACAAGCATCTATTCTTACTAACGTCATTCCACGAACTTTGCTACCAAATTTAATATCCGTTTTAATTTTCGACGAAGAATAATCGATTATTGTCAATTATTTTAAGTGTTCGTTACTAAATTAACTTTATTTTTCCTTTCTGCTTTTTTATTTACTAACATAATTCTACTCAAACATAGGATATAGGATTCGTATATGATAGAGGATCACTTCTGTTCCCAGACCTGTTTATTTCATTTCTTCCCCTACCACTGCCGAGTGGATAACACCACCGAACACAGGTTACGAATTTGCACTTGATCAATAGATCGCGTGAAGTTTCCCGAGTTTTCTTCACGTGCCTAACATATAAATAGTTTCCCATAGAAAGTTCTCTCGGGAGGCATCTTCCTGGCAGATGACCCATGTGTTGTGTTGTCGTATCAATTCAAGATTCGTTTCCTTTCCCAAAGCAATGAAAAACTTCTTCGCTCATATTTCAAAGACTCGAATTGTTTTATTAAAATATAAAAAAATTTTTAAGAATATTTATTCAAATACTAATTGAAATTGCGATTTAAAGCATGCTGTTTATTGTTATTAGATAAGGTCCTAGTGACGGATTAAACCGATACTCGACATATTCCTTATCAGTAATGAATGAAAATACATTAAACATATGATATTAGATTTTTTTTAATATTTAATTCATAAAAATTGCTCTAACAATTTGTTTTTGAATCATTAACACAAATATACTGAGAAATTGCATTAACAAAAAATATTAATTGTAGCATTTGTTTTTCGTTATTATTATTTTTTTTTCTGTATTTCAAATTTAAATTTTGGTTTATCTGAGAGAAAAAATGTAAATATATTTCATATTGTTATAAATAAAAAATTTACTTTTTTTAAAATATAAATCTTGTGAATTTTTCCACTCTTTACAAGAATCGATTTGTATGTAACACGACTTGAAAAAGGTGCGAATGGCACTTTGAATGAATATATTTTGGCTCGAACCTGTGAAAATTCATAAAGGGCATGAATAAAGGCCCCTCTTAGTGCCCAAAGGAAAGAGAGTAAAAAAAAAAATGTGTATTTTAGTATAGTAAAATAATATAGTTAGCTCATTAGTGTATATACAGGCCATTCTTATTCTAAATGACAAAACGTTGTAAATGTGTTCTTAATTAAAAGAAAACATTATAATTTATTTTTAGAACGATTGAGGTGTGTCAGAAACAGAAAGTTTCAGTACACAGGTCATAGACAAGACAGAATATACCTCATATACGAGTAAATACGTTGTCATCATCTTGTTCCAGGTAAGTTCAAATGGAAACGTCTTCGTAGCATAAAATTAGAGACTGATCACATGCATCACTTTTCCAATTTTAAGATGTATAAAAATATTTTAACCAAATATAGTGCAGATTTCCATACATTAAACATCATTCGAGAAAGAATTTAACGTTTAATCTAACATACCGAACGAAAATAAAGCATGAAACTTTTATAGAAAATAAATCATTTCAAGTTTTTTTTTTCTATAAACTGTTTACTTTATTGTTTTTATAATGACAGTGTTAAAATACAGTTTTAATATTACGATAATAAACCATTCGTCAGCAATTTTGTAGTTCTTAAAATTGTATTTCGGAGTTCATCGGCCATTTTTCCTATTAGGAAAGAATTGATCAAACAGACTATAGTAGCGCAGTTGTAATGCATGAACATTCTTTGTGAAGTAGCTCTAACAAGAATGAAATATTTAAAAAAATATATTAGAATATTCACAGAAATGATTGGAAATAAGATAAGTATTGATCTTTCACATTTTGAACAATTTTTTTACAATAAGTTTGACAATGGCGTTCGGAACGTCAGAGGAATCATGCTCGACGTTCCAAACGCCATTGTCAAACTTCTAGGCTTACAGGAAGGCGGCGCTGAACGTTCGACGTACACGTTTTCGCGTTGAAAATGTCGGCCGCAACCTCTCTATTATTACAATTTATTATACGTAAGTAAACATCTGTTTCTCAACAGGTTTGAATAAAGCATATTATCATTTTGTGATTTTAATTTAANCCGCAACCTCTCTATTATTACAATTTATTATACGTAAGTAAACATCTGTTTCTCAACAGGTTTGAATAAAGCATATTATCATTTTGTGATTTTAATTTAAAAAGCATAAAACGATACGTACAATATTGTAATGGCATTTTCTTTTAGAGAAATTCTAGAATAAAATCTCAAAATTTATCCGGAAATTTTCAAAGTCTTAGTCAGAAATCGAAGATCTACTCCGAAAAGATCGCTCTTAATCCAGATTTTGAGAGGACAAAGAAAAGTCCGACCATCCAAGATAAATAAAGTTTCGAAGGGGATTAAATTCGCTGTGAATGAGTGTGGGATGGATTTATGGATGGAGAAGATAATGCGGACGTCGACATCTTTGAATTTCTGTATCTCGGAAAGATTTCTTAAAAAAAAAAATAGAATGGATTGAGACGGGTTGTCTTACACAATTCTCGTCTTTCTATCGCTTACTGTCAAAAATATTTCTCTTCACTTCGACATTAACAGTAAATTTTAAAAACTGTCGAACGAATGATAACGATTTTCTCTCGATACTTAAATATTTAGTTTTTGAATATCGTTAAACATTAAGGATAATAGCGATTATATATATTATTTAATTTTATCCACAAATTCGTGATATATCCGAAATATTTACCGCTCCTTTAATACTTTATTTAATCTGCTTTTAAACTACAAGCAATAATTGCCTACTCAGACTGCATTCAAAAACAATAGAATTATATTATAGCCTATATATTATATCGTATGACTATAAAAGTAACAAAATAATATCAATACATTACATTCGCCTTATGTGTATACAACCGTATTGCTTTAACTTTGAAACAATCTAAGTACAGTATACTGAATTATAGTAAACTTTGTACAGCCTCGTAAAGATTCCTCTTTATATAAGGAAAGACATTAATTTACAAGTGTTGTGTTTTGGTTTAATTTAAGTATTTTATCATACCATCTTAATAATAAATAATGTTGGTAATTATTTAATTATATCCTGTTTATGATGCCATTAATTTCTTTTTTAGTAGTATTATGGTTAATTGTCCTATTTATAGTTTTAAGTATTTCTATTGTGAATGTACTGCATGTTATTCTTTGCTTATGCATGTTTGTAGAAAATTCTTAATTGGTATTGTTTTACATTTAAAATTCTATCACTTATTTAACAATTACGTGCTTTGGAGCCTGCTAAAAGTTGCGGCCCTGAGCTCAAGCCTTATTAGCCTTTATATAGATCCGTCACTGGTAACGTGATAAACGTAATTGTCGGTAAATGTTTACAGTTAATTATAAGATAATTACGTATTAAAAGAAATTGTTTTATTTACATGTGAAAATATACAGTAGTTTGTTGTAATTTTACAGGTATACTGTAATTTGAAATGTTGTTCTGCTTGTAGTTTTTTAAGCTTACAGGCAATGAATTGTACTGTACTTGTATACATATAAAGGGAATATTGTAATGCATTATTTTGTTACTTCTATAGTAAATTGATAAAATATAATTCTATTGCTTTTGAATGTTGTCTGGCTTAAAAGCAGTGTCTTAAGTGTTGTCAACTCTATAGACATATCAACGTGTTATGTATCACGAATTTGTGGATAGAATAAAATTATTTTAAACATCATATTTATATTTTTAAATTCATTATTTTGTTTTTCGTTCGGCGAAAAATGGATTAGGGAATAAACTAAAGGAAAAAAACAATATCATGTACTCGTCAATTATCGTTAGAACGTTGTATGAGTTAAATAATAATTTAATTTAGATTATGTTAAAGAGAACACGACATGGTACAAACTTTGACTATAGTTATAACAAATAAATTACTTGGATAATGAAGAGCTCCCGATTGTTTTATTTTAGTGACATTATCCGGCAGCGGTCGCAAAATAATTACAGCAAACAAGATAATTTAACTGTCACACATAATAGAACATAATTAGTGCTTATTGCCGAGTTAAAGACAACTCTCCCAAAGTGTTCCTTATTAATTATAGATCCCTCTTGTCGCTTATCTTTCTCGATCCTTAAATGGACTTTCATCACTTGTTAACTAATATTAGACGAAATTTTAGGAATTCCTGTATTTTTCCAAGTTTTCTTTTGAATTTTTCATCTCACGTCGCGAAAGGAAAGTCGCGACATTTTTTACTTTTATTCTAAGAATAGATTTTTGTCGTCTTCCTCGATACTATAACTAAAATCTTTGGTTAAGAACAAACCGATCGATTCGATCCCGTGTACAAAATATGGTCAGTGGTTTACAATCTGTCACAGAATCGTGATAAAATGATATTTTAAAAAAATATTTATAATGATTTTAACGATTGGCTGTATTCCATTCCTCATCTTTTACACTTTTCGTTCAAAATTTTAAATTTGTAATCATTTGTTTTATATTTTATTCGATTTTATTTATCGGACGAAGAAGTTATCTGGAATAAAATTTTCTTGAAGAGTTCTGTTTCCCTATTATCTTCTCTCTATCGACTCCTATAATTTACGGCCGTAGTTATCGGAAAAAATAAATTTCTTTAAAAAAAAAAAGATCTTCAATTTTGATTCAAAATTTATAAAAATTCCGATAAAATTCTTTTTTGTTTTTTTCGTGTAAAACTTAAAACATTGAAAGAGTTTTCTTATCAGAAAAGCGAAACATATAAAGTTATTTTACTCTTCTTAGAAGATACTGGCCTATCGATTTTCGTCCTCCATTTCTCTCCTGTTATGATCTTTCTCTAGACTTCATATTTATTCTGTACGAGTTATAGCTAACTCCCTAATAGCTTTATTTCTAGATCAACTTTTAGAAGTTGTGCACGCTTTACCTATAATTTAATACCATTTCTTTATATTTTCTGGGACGATCTTCACTATTTAGAATGGCTCCTTGACCTCTTTTCTTTTCTTACATTAAGTAAACCGATATATCGAGCAAAATTTCACGAAATCGTTATTTTATGTAAATTACCCGCACGGAAATTTGCAGCATTAGCTAATTTTGAAAGAGAATAAGGAAAGGAGACGAAATTAAATTTTACGACGTGATTATAAATTTAAAGTAGAAAATCTCCGACGACCTACAAATATTAATTAAGAAAATAACAAAACCAAACATTTATATACTAATAATAAATGTTAATTAAGATGGTTGCATCATCATCTTTTCCAGATCTCTCGGATGCTGGGAAAACTCTTCGTGCTCCGTCTTTGATATTTCAAATAAAAATAAATAAAATGACTAGACTCTCATCTGATCATTTAATAGGAACTTTATTAACATAAAATATCGTGGAACAATAGTTTTAACTATATATAGATTTAATAACACTCCAAAAAAATGGTTTTCAATTTTAATAGATCATTCATTTTATCGTTAAGAAACTACACTATACAATATTTTACATGTTTTCGTAGTAATACACAAGTTTTATTAATTTTCTAAATGGTTAATCTCTAATTTTTTTTCAATATTATTAAGATTTAGGAGAGATTCGAAGCTTATATGCACATTAGAATGCAAAGGAAAGCGAGAGGACGGCACACACTACGTTACGGTTTATGGATGGAAATACGATAACTTACATAAATTATATACAATTATATTTTAAAATTATATCAGATACTTCTCCTATAAAGTATATTGTTGCCTATAAGATTATAATCGAAAGATATTTTTTAATATATAAATTTATATTTTCTGTTTATTCTCGATTCTCTTAAAGTGGAAGACGATCTCTCTCTCTCTTTAAGAAAAGACACCCAAACATTAATATTTACATAATTATTTATAGAAATTTGTGAAATCTGATTATAAATTCGTTTGATATTTAATAATTAGCAGACACATTATATATACAGTAAACGAGATATGGTGTCGATGGCCGATAGATACGTAACTTAAAACTTCGTCTTGTATTCTTCCACTAAACACAACAAGGCACATTCAACATCGAAGGTTTAGAAGATACGACATAAAAAGTAGAAACAAGAGCAGATCACACCGCACACCGCTCTCACGTGCTCTGCTCTTGAAAGAGTTCGGATTGGCAGCGGCGGTGCGCTCCTTCTTGTCACCTGTAGTATGTCTTCATATGTAGACCTCGAGTGGGTTCCTGTTGTCTCGCGCTCGGCTTCTCGATGCTGAAAATGATGCAGTTAGCGTTGGAAATCGATTCTGAAACTCCAAGATACTTACCACATCAGATAAAGAGTGACGACAACGAATATAACGAATGCTGATCCCGCACATATCATTGCGTACATCCAAAAACTGAACTCGTTATCATCTAGAAAAATAAAAGAAGTGAGTTACAAATCGATCGATTTTATCAACTATCCAACTTTTTTTACAAAATAATTCATCTTTATCTCTTCTAAAAAATCATTACGACCGTAACTTTTTCAATATACTTTATCTACGTTTTTCTAACACCGAAATACACTTATCAGTTTTTAAAACCTAACTTGTAACATTTTTAAAGTTTCGATCGGTCACTCTACTAAAATATCCATATTATTGAAAAGTTCTCCTCACGAACTTAAGCGTGTTTCTGAATTTTAAGAGTTAATAAATTTTTTAGAAAAGTATACAAATATCCCGGTTATATTTCTGTTTTTAAATAAATTCTAGTTAAAAATAAGATATACCTTCACTTCTAAAATATATATATATTTTTTTCACAATTAAATATAAATATACTGTACGATTTCGGTTATATATTTTTTTAAATTATTAATTGTAAAATAATAAAAAACAAAACGACTTTAAACCTTTAATTTTATATATTTTTTAAATTAAAATGAATTTATGCGCCTGGAAATGATGTCGAAGGTTGAAGGAATTTTTCAAAATGGCCATTTTCTGTTGAGAAATTTCTAAACTCAGCAAATTCATTAAATTCTCCGAGAATTTAAAGTATAACTTTTTAAAGAAAAAAGATGCCATTTTTTTTTGGAAAGTCGACAATAAATGTTCTTGTCAAATGCAGATTCAACACTTTCCAAAAATATCCAACAACAAGGAGAAGCAACAATAGCTTTATTGTAATGACAAGATGATGTTTCTTTTCCTTATAAACTACGAAGAAATGATTACAAATAGATTTGTTAAAATCCCAAATGAATTTTAACAAATTGTCGATATTTTTTCTTCGATAAATTACGATTTTTATAATAATAATAATAATAATTGCAGGTCGGATTTTTATCGATTTATTTACAAAATCTCGTGGAAAGTTTCCGCGTCAAAAAGTCTGAAGAATATAGCAAAACAAAATGTAAGAAATGATGAATGAAGGAGTGAATCTGTCACGTAAAGAATAAATAAATGATATTCTGATGGATTTATACCGAAATGATAGATATTCACGGTTTGTTTATCTGAAAAAAGACGTAAAAGTTCATTTAGAAACCACTAAAAGTCATAAATTCTAATAAAGAATTTTCGTGGTTTAGACAAATAAACGATAAAGTTCGTTTTTAACTGTATAAACTGACTTTTTTTCAATAACATTTTAAAAGAATTATTTTCTATTTCATTTCTTATTTCGGTCGTCTACACGCAACTTTCCGTCTTCAATAATCAAAATAACACAATATTTATAGACTAACATTAGCTAAACGTCCGATATATCTTTCCATCAAGAAAGCCATTAATAAAAATATTTTAGAATCGAGAAATTGAATTATTGTTAGAAAAGTCGAAATTTTTATTTTCGACCAATACATTATCACTATAAAGAAGAATAAACTTTGTAAGTCTGTCTGAACTTCACATTTATAATCGACAGGAATTTTTCTACTTAAATTATTAATCGTAAGGATGAGAATATCTTTTGAAAAATGAATATTTGCAGTCAAAATCACAATTTCTGCATTGGAAATCCTCAATTAAAAATTTTTAATGATGATGACAAATCGATAAGTTAATTAGGAAATATTTGGGTAAAATAATCTTGATAAATTCTTCAAAAGTTGATAAATTATTTATTAAATCTCTTTGATCTAAAGCCTCTTAAATACCTCTTCAGTTTATGAAAAGAACATTCAATATATCTCTATAAAACTAAAGTAAATCAAAGAGATTTTCATCATTTCTTTTGCTGTTCAAGCGTTAAAATAGTTTTAATCCAGTAGCTACATTTTTTTAAATATATATTCATAATTCTCACACATAGAAGTTGATACAAAGAAAATGAAATTTCTTCTATACGATTTTTATTCTCTACTCACTTAACCTTGAGAGAATTTAACCATGGAAAACTCTCTATTATTACAGCTTACATTGTTTTTTTTTTGAAGAAATATTTAATAATAATTAAAAATGTTGACACCTTTTATGTCTTGAATTAGATTAGATTTTTCCTTACTACTGTCTATTACGAGCGGGTCATATCCCTAATGGAGTCGCAACGAGATGAGAGATGAAAAAGGATGATCCGATCTAGATTATCAATGATAAACAGAGACGGTCCCCATTAGGTTGTTCATATCTTCTAGCGCAGTTACAGCGAAAAGAAGCAACACATCTGCTACTTACTATTGATTCTTTATTATTTATAAAACGTAAAGAATGCAAATCTTCTACGAATATTCTTAAAAATGTAGCGAATAAAAGTGTTAAATTCATACATGTTTTACCAATTTTTGACTATTAACGACCTTCACACTTCAATCTCCGTTATTTTATTTCTAAGTAGGTTATCTTATCTTACATATTTAATGACTGTTTTCTTATAAATTCTTACTTAATGTTGTACTGTACAAGTACTGATAGTTTGACCTGAAGATAACCTTTTCCAACCTGCTAAAAAGTAATAATAAACGATTTATACGCTGTAGACATCTCGAAACTGAATTATATTAAGTCGTGTCAATTATTATAAAAAGCATTCACGAACTTTTATTGCTTTTGTCTGCAAAAATCTTATTAAGGAGTAAATTTTAAATAACGTTAAAACAAAAATACATTGTTAAATAGGAAAAGTTTCTAACTTCTAAAACTTTATCATAGAAAAAATATATATATATATATAGATTTTTGGACACTTACTCACTGGAATTAATGCGTTAAATCGAGGTTTAAAATTGGAAGAAAATTAAATTTTTATTGCTTATAAAAAGCAATAAACGTTCTGCAAAAATGTATTTCTTTTTATATAACACAATAAAATTTTAAATATTTAAATTTACATAAAAATGCATAATATAAATATAGCATTACAGTTATATGTTTTTAAGAATAATCGTTTATTCTATTTCAGTTAAACACTTTTACAGTATACGAGTATACTCGTCAAGTGATGTAAGAGAATCTAACAAACATCACAATTAATTATCAACACGTTCAACTATTAATCTCTTAGTATGGCGACCGAATGGCTGAGCTGAATAAAGCATCAGCCCTATTGCTCTGGGGAACTCGGAATCGAATCTGGATAAGTAACTTTTTATGAGCGATCTGTCACGGATATTCGGGCTACGTCCTTCATCACCAGGATGCCTAACACGATGGGTATGAGAGAGAAAAATCGTTGGGACAGGGAGGAAAGAGTTAAAAAAAAAAAATGTCATTTTCTCTTCAAGAATCCAACCTGTTCTAAAACTATCAGAAACAAAGCACCGTTTATTCTTTATACAAATGATAATATTCACCTTTTCTAGCTGGCATTACTTTTTGACTTCAAACGAACACTAAAAACGATCCTTCAAAAATAGATCGATTGTTTATTTTCTGCCGTTATAACCACGGACGGAAGTAAACAGGTTTCAAAGTCACCATCAATCTTAATAAACTATTGGATAATTAAATTCTCGGTAGCGGAAAGAAACAAATCACTCGGAAGTGAAAAATTAACGTTTAAAAATATAAGGAGAACCGTGATTCGGTGCAGGTAGGTTAAAAAGGATAAATGGAGAAACGAGACGACGTGACAGAAATGACAAACGACCGATAGTAAATCAGTTATAGTGAATCTATTCTCGTTCGATTGAACCGACGTGCCACGAGCCTTTTACCCAATTCTCTAACTAATATATTATATATATATATCCATGTAAATGGCAGGTGTTTCAATATATCTCAATACATTTCAATCACTATAGAAATAATTTTGCGTCAGTTTGAAAGAAATGTATCACTAATAACAAATTTATTTATTTTATATTCTACTTTTGATATTTGATAGTTTATTTATTTAAAAAAATACAATACAAACGAGCATCAAAATGATGTAATTCGTATACAAGTAGCTTAATAAATTGGAAATAAATTTCACCATAACGTATTCTATATGCATGATAAATTGTTATCTTCAAATAACTTTAGAAAAGTTAAAGATTTAAATAATGTGATAGGAAGATTAGAGGATTTGAAAGCGTGTGTGACTTGCTTCTTCTTCCATAATGTGATTCTGTCTTTTAATACACGACAGACGGGATGATATCAATGATAAGTTTATCCGGTAATATCACGAAATCCTTGCATTTTAAATAACTTTATACTAAGGAATAAGAAATAAGAATGAGTTTATGAGGATTCGGATATGTAAATATATAAGATGTAACGAACATAACTTTGATAATGGCATTTTTAATAACTCATATGTACAGAGAGAAAGAGTGCATAACAATGTGGAAAAGATAATTGAAAAGAACTCAAAATTGAAAGATTTGATGAAGATAATCAATGTAACTGACCGAAAACAAAGAGAAAGTGAAACTTAATTTTTATCCTATGAATTTTTACGAAACTCCAAAGTATGTAGCCAAATAGGAAATGCTCATCTACTGAATTCCAAGTTAAATTATATTGAGATTATATTAAATGTTTTAATTATATAAACACAAGTGTTTTAAAATGAAATAAAATATATGTTCGTTTAACAATAAAAAAATAGTATGATACACAAATATACTATTACATAATGTATAAAAGTATGTATAAAACAGTATATTATACAATAATATGACAAAAATGCAGTTTTAATTTTGATAAATATAAATGTAAAATGAATGTACGAAACGTATGGGAAGTGCATTCCTGAATTTCCTTGGTTTTCTGATAATTATTTTTCTTTTAAGAATTGCAATCCTTTTTAGACTATTTTCAATAATTTCTCTTCTTTCTTTGTGTTTATTCTGTATTGTCTTGTATTCATTTACTGTGTCTTTTCATTCTGTTTTCGCTTTCAATTGTTTTCCTGACATTTTCATTTCCGGAATAATTTAATCAAGTATATCTTTTTATTTTACAAACTACATCTATATTTTTTTGAATTTAATTTGCATCAGATTTTCGTGTAATCGAACGTCTTCAATTCACAGATGTACTACAGCACAATAATCGTGTTTTATTTACGAAATTTTAGTAAAATTTTACTTTTAATATTGCATTTCTCTTGGCATTTCGATATATATCGGATATTCTTTATCTTATTTTTCAGGATAAAATAATTGAATTATCGTTTAACTAAGTTCTAATTGTATAGAAATTGAATCAATATTTTTGGTCTTATTAATACAAAAACATTGAAACTTAAATCTTCTAACAGATTATTTGGAGACAAAATTCGTATAGAAAAAATAAACGTAAATCTTCAGCACACATTTACACGCAGAAAGTATTGAAATGGTGTTTAGAATACCGCTTCACACGCGATTGCGGCATTTACTTTTTCCTCAATATAGGGCCTATATATATAGATATGTACTCCTTTACATCTGCATATTATGGAAAGAATAATATAAAATTTATCGATATTTCGTTTTATTAAATAAAAAGTTTTAGTTGGAATGAGAGAAGTTCGGCGATATCTTACATCATAAATAGAAGTGTCGATCGAATAATATCAAGTGCAAGTAGTGTATGTTTGCTTCGAAATTTTCAATAAAATGGAAATAATATTTAAAATTTTATGCATATTTTTCAATATTTTTTATGGATAAAACGGAAGAAATCATTCGTATTTAACCAATCCCAAATACCAAAGATTTAGATCTAAATCCACACGAATAAAAAAGAATAAAATTTAGCGATAAAGAAATAAAATGAATTTTTAAAATATACCTTTGTTCGAGACAAGATAAATCATATTTAAAGTATTATCAAAGATTTAGAAATGTCACGAAAAATATATTCCCGAAATCTCTTTTAACTATAATAATATATTAAAATTAAGCAGAAAATCAACTGAATACAGTCGACCCCCCCCATAATACTGTTGATAATTCCGTTTTATATGAATTCCATGTTGTACGAGTGACTTAGATTTTACAAATACGTGTGCAGGGCTGCGAACGGATCACGTATTTGTAAAATCGAAGTGACTCGTACAACATGGAATTCATATAAAACGGAATTATCAACAGTGTTATAGGCGGGTCGACTGTTCTACAATTTAGATATGTGTTACTGTTACGGCACAACGGAAATGACAAGAGAAATCATGAAAAATGTAAAGCAAAATGCCACAGAAGTTCCATTTGAATCGACAAATATACCAGTGTTATTATTATATGTAGGATAATAATGTTTTTCGTTTCCGTTTGTGATTTCAGACATTTTATAATGACATTGCACAGGATAGCCAGTTAACTTGTTGAGGATTTTGCATATCATTTTTAAACATGTAGCGAAATTTTAGATAAAAAGATCATTCGAATAGGATCCAATTTAGATTCTTTAAGGCAAGAAAGCAATATTTCTTAATTAAAACGAACGAAATGTTGATAAATACTTTAAAAATGTCAGTAAAAAATGCGCATCTCTAAATTAATTATTGCATTTTTTTTATTTAGTATTTTTAAAACAGTCCTTTCGAAAACAAAAGTAAATTTACATTATTAAATAACTAAAGAAATCTCACAGAATCGTTCTCAGCTTTACGTGAATATTTTTATCGTGAAATTTCTAAATTAGCAATTCAAATAGAATTTGGCAGCGAATAAAAGTTTTACACTTTATACAATTTTCTTCTTAAAGAAGCAGTAAATTAGAGTTTAAGAATAAATTTGTAACGTTATAGACTGATGTCATATTTAGTGAATAACGTTCAGTCATCGTCACATTAAAATTTAAACTATAACCTTTTCATTTAACACATTTTTGTCATTGATGGATATACTCGTCAAGAAAATGAATGCTAAACTATAAGCTGAAATAAGCATTCATTTCGCTTTAAACAAGTGAAAAAGTTAAAACATTTTTTTTACAGGTAAATAAATAAAGTTCTACTGTAATATAATTCAAAATATTAAACAATAATAAATAGAGATTGATTTTCTAATTCAATTCTCACACAGTCGAGTGAGATATGAGTAAATAATACAGAAACTTTGAAAGTGTACTTCGTTTTAGGGCTTATTTGGTCGTTTTTGTTTCTTTTAGGCTCTTGTCTAGTGTTTGTTGTGGCCCTTCCCACCATTAAATAGTGTTATGACCGACATAAAAGTTTTAATTCTTAAAAAAATAGAAAGAAGAGAAAGTGTAACTATATTTGACACTTTTTTGAGTAGAAATTTATTATTAAATGTTCATTTAAAAAAAACGACTGTACAGAGGAAAAAAAATCGATAATCATTACCATAATTGTTATTTTATGTTTGTAGCACACGGCATCTGGATTATTTTATATCGCTTAACGTTCAATTGTATTCATCTTAATTTCATTTAAATGATAAAAATATAAAATTAATAAAAAAAATTAAAAACAGTTTAATTATTTTCAATATAAATATGTTACTCAGAAAGTAATAATATCATAATAGTAAATATAATGAATCAAGACTGTTTATATGTGTTTAATATGTAAATCAGAAGTATAAAACTACAAAATATGATAGAATAAAGAACAACATTGGTAGACATTTCTATAAAAATATGCTCTTAAAATTCAAAATTAAGAATGAATAATGTTATTTTGATTGTTTATATGATAAAAAAAAATAGAAGCGTTAAATTTTAAGAAGAAAATTGCTAGAAATTGGAGGCAGCGCAGACCAAATTCCTGGGATTTACTATATTACATTATCCGAGAAACAATGAGTCGAGAAAAGAAAAAAAAAATTATATGGAGCAAATATAGTATATGAGATTCAACAGTAGTGGATAAACTGGTTGAAAGAGAACTTTATTCAAAGAACGACTTTATCCCAACTCCGAGAAAAGTGACATTGATTGACTGAAAACAAAATGGAGAACTGGACGACATCTGCAACGAACAACACAGAACTAAACTTAAATAACCTATTTCTCTATTTATATTATACATATCATTCTGCTAGTATACAATAGCAGAGGTTCACAGTAATTGCACTATACGTTTTCGAAATAATCTGCTTAGAAAAGACTTATGATGTTTACTTTATAGTGTTAATAATGATGGTAAAATATACTGAATAAAACGAATTTACCGTATTTAGTCGATCAAAAATTAATTTAGTTTTTCAGCAAATTTAACAAATAAAAGAACTTCATTAGCACAAGAGTAACCACGTTTAGAATATAAACACTTTAAGAAATAATATTAAAAATTTTATCCAACGATAGATATAATTAGACAAAAAAATTAATAAAACATTTATTATCTGATTACAACGTAATCTAGTCGATCCAGTCAATATTAACGCAACAAATAGGCATTGTTAGAAGTTATAAGTTAGCTTGACAATAGCAAATCCCCTGGAAAATCACAGGCAAATATTAACAATCGAAGCGGAATTCTTTTCACTAGTACATAACGAAATGAAAGTTTCAAATTTCTCTTTAGAAAAGATTCAAATTATGCTGCTTAAGTCACGTATTGTAGTCAAAAGTGATGCAAATAATTGTAATTTGCATTTGCTTAATTCTAAGGAAACTTTCTGCTATTAATCTTGACAAATAGGTTTGAAGTGTGGTTTAAATTATTATAGTTTTATATTCTTTAATATGTTGTGTCACGGTGACAAAATTCAGAATAAAATTGAAAAGGTAGTATTATCTAAACACTTATTTATTTCGAATTCAGTTTAGTTAATAAATAATATATTTTAATTCAAAAATTCTTTGTGTTTAACTGTTAGCCTGCGATCATTTTTCTAACAAAATTCTTATTTTCTTTTCAACTCCATACAGTAATTGTTTTTTTTAATATTTTTTATTTTTAAGTGCATCTCACCGAGAAGAGATTTCGTCGAGAAAGTGGTTTGTTGAAAACCTATTCCCTAAAAAACAACAGCTTAATGTAATGTAAACTGCCATAGTCTAGTGTTATAAAATAGCGTTACTTTTAACGTTTAAAAACTGGTTAAAATAAAATTAATTACATCTGTCTTTTATGTTTCAAGTACCATAAATAGGAACTTAAATGAAAATCCAGGTTAACGTTGAGATCCATTCTAAATTGTAAGGCAAGAGAAAAACAACTATAAGATTATAAGAAACTTCCTTCCATTTTCGATGATCTAATACAGGTAAAATTGATTTGGTTTATTATAGTTAAAAAAACTCTTCGATTATTCTTTAATTAATATCGAAATAGATCCAAATGTGCAGCAAATTTATGGGTTAAGTACAGTCGACCACCCTATAACCCTGTTGATTATTCCGTTTTATGTGAATTCCATGTTGTACGAGTCACTTAGATTTTACAAATACGTGTGCCGGGCTGTGAACGGCTCACGTACTTGTAAAATCTAAGTGACTCGTATCTAAGTGACTTGTAAAATCTAAGTGACTTGTAAAAACTAAGTGTTATGGGGGGGAGTCGACTGTATATTGACAAAAACAAGGCGATAAGTATAGGAAGATAAATGATTTAAGAGATAATTGTAAATAATATAACAGATATTGTAAATATTGAAAGGACAACATGATATTCGTAATAGAAAGATAATATTAATTTATTCTGGAATGCATTTTAAAAAAGTAAGAATTCATAACAGAAAAAGCAATAATAATTATCATTGTAAAAGCAGATCTTTATTATAATGTACTAATCATACGGAAAGATCTATTACAGTGAAACTTGGGATTTTTCATTTTCATTCTTTCCTCTTTGTGGGCACCGAGAGAACCTTTCCAAAATCGTATCATCATGGATTCGCCCATGTTTACAATGGACGGGCGAGTGATGAGAATGGAGCCTGACATATCCGGGTCAGATCACTCCCACTGAAAAATTCCTGGGGAAATGTGAGTTTAAAAAACATCTTCGAGACTGCAAACTTTGTTCGCTTGAAACGGTGTCCGACCTACACAAGAATCCACTAAAAATCACTATGTATTTTCTTCAAATCTATAATTTTGTGCGAAAAATATTGTCTTTTTTGTCTATTAATATAGAATAACTTCTATGACATGACTTCCGGCCTAGATCAGAAGTTCATATATAGTTAATCGGGTCCTCCTGCCCCTAAACTTTCCATATTTGTTCTCGACTTTCATATATNTATATATATATATTAATCTATTTCGATTAATTTCTTAATACAATTTTAGCACTTTAAGCCTTACTATATTTAATAATTAGAAGATCCAGCAACGAGTTGCGTAACTTTTCCGGCAATAAAGTTAAAATTGTGAGTGGTACCACCTGTTATGACATTTTATTAAAAATCTTTAATTAAATGTCAAACATTTCATAAATATAGACTTTAATTTTTGTAGTGTCATGCCCCTGTACATCACACTTTTCCTGATAACAACAGCCATGCCATTTATCTATGACATGACTTCCGGCCTAGATCAGAAGTTCATATATAGTTAATCGGGTCCTCCTGCCCCTAAACTTTCCATATTTGTTCTCGACTTTCATATATCTAATATCGTTCTCGAGATTAAGGAAGGGCAGACAACAGACAGACGATAGTGGAAATTTATAGGTCTACAATCTTTTCAATTGCAGTCCAACAACGAGTAAAATCTTTATTAAGTCCGATTCATCTCGTTGATATGACACGTGACTCTTTATCTCACCACCCCTAGACCCTGAATCATCAAAATAGATAGCATCAATGCCTCTAATACACAATCCTTTCTGCAAAATTTCAGAAATTTTCGACATAATGCACGGAAGTTATTGTGCCTTACATTTCCACTGACCATCCTTTGTTAATCTGTTCTCGAGAACGCAATTAGATGCGATAGGGAAAGCTTACTGGCCGGAGGCTCCGATTACTATATACAGGCTTCCTTCCGTTCTATACCGAAAGTTACGTGATTTCAAATCAAAATTTTCTCCCGAAGAGTTAGATAGATGACTCTCTTGTTATCGGGAGAAGTGTAATGTACAGGGACAATACACCACTGAAATCCAGGCTAGACTTGGAAAGCTCAGGGACTATATACGAATTTCAGGATTGGAGTTCTATAATGTTTTAAAATTGCAGCCCGACATTGTGACGATGTCGCGTTAAATGCATGAAGTTAGCATTTAAAAACAACTTTTTTGTTGTCTTTCGTTAAATTTGATTGGTTTCTGAACAAGCAGTTTTCGATTTCGCAAAACAGAAGCGAAAAAAAACCGAATTAGCTAAGTGAAAATAAATCATATATCGCATTTCTTTTCTGATTTCTCTAGTAAATGTCTGCATGAACTAACCTTAACTTATGCTGCCCTTTCGTGATAGAGAAAATTGAGGTTGGTCAAATATCTATAATGTGCTAGAACAAATCACGCAACAAATCCAATTCTTGATGAAATAAAAGTCATGTGAGAAAATAGAAAATAGCGATAAAGGAAATATATAGCCTATATATGTATGTGTATAATTTTTCCTTTGAAATTGGAAATACAGTTATGGAGAATTTTAAAAATGAGAAACTAAGTTAACAATACTCAGTTTAAATTTTAAATAAAAAAGTATTTAACTTATATTTACCAGATACTTAATTAGTAATATTCTAATTAATTGTTTAAAAAGTCTTTTGCGTATCAAGTGGAAGTAAAACTGTTTACATCTTCATGTTTAGGAAGCTGAAAAGGAGGAAAAATATTGAGGAAATACACGAAATAAATTTAAAAAATACGAAAAAAATTCAAGAGAAAATATAGCGAAATAGTCATTAATAATTTTGATGAACGTATTAAGATAAAGTAATGAAATATAGTCAAGAATAAAAAGAAAAGATTTATGGAAAAGACAAAACATCTCGAACAGCTCAACAAAGGAAAGTAAACAAGTCTTAGAAAAATATATCAGAAAAGAAAACAGATCTGGTAAGAAAACACTTGCATATAAAGTAAACACATGAAAATAAAGTTTTTCACAATACAAGATATACCGTTATAGTACATAGTATAAAACTCTTTAAGTTAGAAAGAATAAAAAGAGCAATCGAAAGAAATATTGATAAAAATGATAAAAGAAAAAAAAATACGTTAAAGAGAAATAAAAACTACAGAATTTCTAGCATTATTACGAAGCAAATAATACTGCAGATTCTACGATAAGAGAATGATTTGGTTAGAAATATTGAAGAAAATTATAAATGGAAGAAAGATTCTGAAGAAAGGTAATGGCGACTGATGTTATTACAATATACATCTTGTCAGATCATCGAAAATGTTGGATTATCCGATTTAATTTATAATATAAGAAATTGACCAGATGCATTTCTGAAAACAACAGAAATCCAATATAAAAATGCAATCGACTGTGAAGATTTTATAAACATAAATTTGATGTATTGCATTGTTAAAATTTTGTTAAGAATACCGATCAGAAGATTATGAGAAAAATTAAATTATGAATGATGAAGATTAACGCGCCTTTGAAGAATAAAAATTCACAAGAGATGATGCTATTTTCATAATGATAAGTAATGAAATATTTAGGAAAAATGAAGAAAGTTACCTTTTATTTTATAAATTGGGTCAAAAAGTAAAAGGTATATATGATAAAATTAAGGAACATATTGAAATTATAAAAGGTTTTTTTTCGGAATTTATACTAAAAGAAAGTTATCTAACAAAAGCAAATTAATAAAATTGATTAAAATGAAGAAGATGCTTGAGAAATTAAATTTTAAAATTGATAATATTATCGCAAGTAATATAAAATACAAAATAACATTTATGATTTAGGAAAAATAAGAAAATTTATAAATCAATATAAAAAGAAAATTAATGAAACAAGAATTTTTTTAATATTATTTATAAGACGAAGCGAAACGATAATTAACAAAACAGAAACGTCAAAAGAACTATTTAATATAAAGAAAAACATTTTGTGGATTGAAAAAAATCCAAGAAACTTTGATTAAAAATGTTACATTTAGACTACTCTTTTATATGAATTGAAAACACAGGCAATGAGGAAAAGAAAACGAAATAAAAAGTATGAAATAGCGAACAGAAAAAAGTTGGATTGAAACAAAAAAGAGACTAATATATATATAGATTAAATAAGCAACAAGGTTGAGGAATTTGGATAAAATAGATCAAAATTATAGTAAACGTTTGGAAGTGAAAGAACCGTATTTTGCTTCTTTCATTAATTCTATTTATATAGAATTATTCCCTGTAATTTTGACATGATAATAAACAGAATTGTTGATATAATATTTCATACTAGAATCAAGAAGTATCATTTAATAGAATACAGTATATGAGACTGACTGTGCTTCTACTTTAGATATTGACAAAATTATTCTATAATTCAGATAATATTATATGATTTAGGCAATTTATTTGCTCGAAATAAGTTATTGCTTCTATAATCCATTTAAGTAATATGATATAGTACAGTACTATATTACTGATTATAATCTTCGAAATGTTTATATTTTTACAATTTAAAAAGTTCGGAATTAATAAATGATTTTAGGTCTATATAATTTCAATTATATAAGTTTCAACGCAAGAATTTCATCAGATATGACGGATATAAATGATTCCTTCTCGAATTTATGTTTATTTATCTTATTTAGATATAATAAACTGCCAAATTAAATCATACAATTGGTCATCGAAGATCACAAATTACATTGTTGGATTGAATTAGATTTGTTGAGTGAATCCAATGGCTCAATTTGCCATTCTTTTGAAAAACTAAATATTTGTGTTTGAAACGAGATTTTTTTTAAAATTCTATAAACTAGCCACAAGTAATTCCTGGGCTTTGACAACGAGATTTTCCTGTTTTCTGTCTCTTGTCATTAAGCAACCAATATTGGTGACAAAGAACATTCCGTTCAAACTACACATGACTAATGAGAAAATGATAATAAACTATATGTTACTAGTTCGTGTA
Source organism: Centruroides sculpturatus (assembly GCF_000671375.1). NCBI lineage: Eukaryota > Metazoa > Arthropoda > Arachnida > Scorpiones > Buthidae > Centruroides > Centruroides sculpturatus. The sequence continues at coordinate 75,551 of NW_019384321.1, forward strand.
TAATTAGCATATACTTGGCAGTTGTGTTGGTACTCAACAGACTTAAGCTTGAACCTCCGTAAGAAAAAAAGGTATGCAGCTTTCAGAAGTCTACGAATTTCCTTGCGATCCTCATCCACAAAAGTCTGTTCATCACTGCTATAAGCTTGTCAGAATAGAAAAGAATTAAATCTTGTAGACAATGTTTTGTATTAAAATAATTATTTGTTGCATGAAAATCTAAAGAAACCACAAAAACAAATCGGCTCATATAAACAAAAATCGATTTACTAATATTACGATAAAATACTATGCATAAACCAAGTTAACTTATCGATCTATAATGTCGTTTAGACTAAACTTTTAATTAACTTATATAGTGTTTAAATGTATAAGCATAGAAATTTATGAAAATTGAATCATAAATTTAGACTTAATCACATTCACCTATCTAATAATTTGATATTCCGTAGCTAAACAAGAATTATCATTTCGTACAACAAATCGTTAATAATTACGATATCCAATTTCCTATATTTTTTTTTTTTTAAAATAAACATTACTTTGCATATAAATTTAATTATTTCTCTTCAATCATTCAGAATTTAATTTTTTTTCTCTGAAACAAAAAGTATGGTATAGAATTTTTAATTAAATACAAATCTGCAAGGAAAATATTTCAGTGTTACTTTGTTTATAAAATTACATTTGCAAGTAAATTTAAACTGGAGTTGTACAAAATGCAAAGTTGAAAAGACACACAAGGGGATTAAACGTTTGGACATTGTATTGCTTTATGTATAAACCAGCTCAAACACGCCGCTAATATATACACGATACAGTCTGTATTAAATTCCTTTTATGTTGAAATCTATATTGTATTCGTTCTCTTTACACTTAAAATATTTATAAGAATATTTAGAAATCGGTATATATTAACAATACAAAGAATTGTTTTAATCGCATTAATTGGAAATACACGAGACGGATGCCATAGATGAAACTTTTATTCTGATTGGTTATATGTGGAACTTTTCGATGATTATTTCTTTATATACTACATATATATATATATATATATATAATATAGAAGATAGCTAAATTGGATGGAGGTCATTAATCAAACAGCAACTTACCGAATTATCTTATAATCTATATTATTACATATATAATTCTGCTATATTTACTAATATCGTATTGATCTGTAATATTGGATCATAAGTTGTATACTTAAAACATTAATTTAATTATATGTGAATAGCTTACGTTATATATAGAAAACAGATCAAAGCTAAAAGTTTCATCCGATGTAATATATTTTATTTTTATTTTGTTAAATTATGAATGTTGACAAACAATAAAAGTAAAACTTCGAATTAAGAATAAGATTGACGTCGATTAAAATTAGAATAGGCAATTAATAGCACCGCAGTTTTGATACAGAGAGATGATTTCTCTGTATCAAAAGAGAAATTTTGATGAGTTTTTTTTTCTCGATTCTTTATTATTATCTAGTCTCTAGATAGACGGAAAAATATCTCTATTAAAAAAACATCATGTTTAAATAGACATCCATTTTGATATTTATAAACTGAAAGATAAGAAAGAAAAGCTTTCCAAGTGTTTCCAATTAAGGAAAAACTCAACGTCCGATTGTTCGATGACAATTGTTTTTCTCAATTGTTCAACTTTTTCTGATCTTTTCTCTTCTTATTCTTTCTATTTTATCGAACAATTTAAATTGTATGCAATAATAAGCGAATGCCTTCCTTACAACATCGAAAACAATTTTCTACACGCAGGTATTCATTTCAATAATTTCTTCAAACAAATTCGTTAATACAGAAATTATTTAATTCATTTTTAATATAATAAAAGAGTATAATTTATATAAATACAAATGCCCAAAAATGTCAATTAAAATAAAACCAGAATTTATTTTAAAAAAAGCAACAAGGAATATCCAAGCTCAGGCTAAGAGTCTTTTGGGCCTCAACGATTAGACCAACGGAAATGAGTGGATGGTGTCGTTTCCGTTTGTGCAAACATCTCCAGGCCAAGACTATCGATTCGAAGAGCACCCCGACGCGTCGGATAGCAATTCTCTGTTAAACATATATTAAAGCTTCCCACTAACGACCGTCTTCTTTCTTCGAGACTTTCCTTCTTTAATTTCTATTAAAATGTATTAATTCCGATTTACTGTAAAGCTTCGGTTAAAGATTAAAAAGAAAATTTATTTTTATTACAATTCCTCTTTTTGTATTTATGTAAATTCCAATTTTTCTCCTTCGGCTAGCCTTTATTTACACTTTATTTTTAAAATATATTATCGCTCTTACGTTCGATGTAAAAATAAAGTTTATTTTTAACATTAAATATTAAATTATAATTCGAGATAAATCCCATAGATATTTAGTTTTATTTTATATATTTTTATATATCTTGTACAGTAGCATTACATTTCTTATAATTGTAAATGTTTTAAAGATATCCATTTAAAATTATTCATAAAAAGATACCTTTTAAATACCTTAATGTTAAAAAAAATCCTTTTGTTTTAATGCTTTTCAGACTTAAAACTTGTTACCGCTTAGTCTTTAATCGAAGTTTTCATCTGTAAAACGTGAACGTCGAACGTCGAGTGCCGCTGTAAGCGGCGCTCGACGTTCGACGTTCACGTTTTACAGATGAAAACTCCGGCCGCAACCTCTCTAATATTTAATGCAAGCTGTCACTAACTAGATTACAAGCTGCTGGAGTTTTTTACTCTAAAACCAAAAATCCCAAGTATCTCGAAGACTTTACATCTTATATTTTGTGACAAAATAAAACTGTGTTTTCGAAACAACAATATCTTTTATATTTAAACGAACATAAAATAAATAAATAAAAGATACAGTTTCATCAAAGATAGAAAAATGACAATTTGTTCTTTGCAATCACATAAAATCCTTATTAAAGTACGACTAATAAATAATTATTTTAACAGAAAAATTTTGATTTAAGTAAATAAAAAAAACCAATAAAATTCTTATAAAAATTGCAAATATCTTTGAATATAAAACTGAAAAAGAAACTGTTTTTTTTTTTTTTCGTAAATTTTTATCCCTAAAAATTATATTATTGAGTTGCTCGCTCTTACCAATTTTATGAGAAGAATTTTGAGAAGGATTAAAATGATGAAAAAAAAAAAAATCTATACAAGGAGTGTCTGGTGTTTTTTACTGATCCATTTTATGTTTTAGCAATTCATAAAAAATTCAATACTGGGTCGTGCAAAATGGAGCACAGTTTGAATAAAATGCAATTCTTGGTTTAACGCAGTTTACAATCTACAATTTGTTTTCTCGGTTTCACAAAATGTGAGAGATATTTCCAAAGAAAATAATGGAATCTGTAATAATAATAATAATAATAATAAATTCTATCCATCTGGAGATAATCTAGACCAGGTGTGGGCAACCTTTCTATAGCAAAAAGGGCCGTGGGATAAGGCCGAAATACTAAAAAAAAACACATTAAAGTTAATAAATTATACTTAAAAACCTATAATTTTTTTACATATAATTTAGTCATTATTGTGGTTTTTATTGGTTTAAAAATATAGGCAAAATATATAAGAGAATTTAAGTTAGTATGAGAATTAGTAAGAAACGATTGTCTTTATTAACTTTAAATATGAAAAGATCTATTTACATATGTATGTGGATCAAAAACAAGAATAAATATATTCAATATATTTTTTCGTTTTTAAGTATTTTTCCCGATTAATATACTACTAAAAGTTTTCTTCTGACGCCATAGCTTTTAAGAATAGATCCGATTTCAGTGTTATCATTTCGTTTTCAAGTGCCGTTTTTCTATTTGAGTAATATTAGCAATTTTATCAAGACATATCATATATTTAAATCAGCAAAAAGAAAAAGAAAGATACTAAATAATATTATGGATTTTTAAGAATCTTTAACAATAAACTCTCCATTAATTAATTAAGTTTTTAGTTACTGTTATTTATTTTCCAATGGTAAAAATAAATTAATCATCTTACCTACGTTCTTAATTTTTCTTTGAAGTTCTGAATTTAAAACGCTCAATTTGCCCGTTAAATATGCCAAATTGTTATAGCCTTATCACATAATCAGACTTTATCTTACAACTGTTTGTATTCATCAACGTTCCGTTTCTTTGTCAGAGAAACTTATTTCACTCAAAAACTTAAGAAATATTACCTATAATTAGTCTTCTCCCATCTGTATTCAATATTAATTACGATAATTCTTCACTTATTATACGTTGGAATAAAACGCTTTAGGAAAGACTTTTCTCGTAATGAATTAACGATATAAAATGTCATGTTCATAAACTCTTTTGTATTCAGTCTTTGACTAACTAATTCCTGGTAATGAATTATACAGTGATAATTCATAAATCCTGGAAATTCATCATTTCTCTGACACTACGCGATCCATTCATGTAACCAATCGTTGCTTCTGCTCCATCCTTTGTAATTGATACCAATTTAAAAAGAAATATTTTAAACTGAAGAACAAGATTTTTAAAATCATTGAATCTTCTCTTTTAAGGAAATCATGCTCGGCAGTTCTTTTTTAGTTATAAAATCATCAAAAACCCATATGACACTTGGATTGTTAGGTACAGTACAGTATAGGGGAGATCGGGGCAACTTCGGCATGCGGGGCAAGTTTGTCAAGCGCTTTTTTTAAAAAACAAATTAAAAGGAGACTTTGGTTATAGGTTAGGCAGTTGAGGTTTATTGGTGGCTTGTTGAGTGTAGTGTTTTTATTGTTCTCCAACAAGCGTAGTTGAATTATCAAGCAAATTTTCATTTTCGTTGAATTCCATATAATATTTTTTTTCCATTTATATTGAATTGGCAGGTTTTGTTATAATTCCATGATAACGAAAGTTACTTTTCCTGTTAGAAGGATGTAACTTCAACTTATTCACGTGGCCAGATCGTGGCTTGGCATTCTGTTCTCAGGGTTGTACTTAATGTTTCGAAATCGTGACTAGCGGGGTAAGATCGGCAACATAAAGCCACATTAGAAGCAAAGGATAAAAATCAAACAGATGATAAATGAAAACATGTTTGCATTTGTTATTCACGTATATATGTCTTTCAACTTGCATTTCGTTGTAATAATATTAAATTGGGTGTCGGATTTGTATTTCTTTGTTTTAATAGTGAATTCAAACTTATACATTGTTAATAACATAATTTTATATACGTGCCTATCTTGCCCCATTACTGTTGCCCCTATACCAGGGGCAACTTTAATAAAAATAATTAAAATAATTACAACTTTACAAAAAGAGAGAAGTTGCCGATCTTGCCCCTATACCCGGGGCAACTTCGTCAATTTCTCTTTTCTTGTAAAGTTGTAATTATTTTAATTATTTTTATTTCCAAACTGGTTTTAACCAGTTCTATAGTAAGGTAACCTTCTAATAGACAATATGCAAAGCTTTTTTTTCAGTTTACAGCAGAAAGCTTAACATGCCGATCTTGCCCCGATCTCCCCTACATGTCGAATCATCAGTCGTAGAGAAACACATAAACAGTTATTAACACACATAAATGTTCTCCTACAGTTTTAGTCGTTCGTTTCATTTGCCTCATTACAATATTTCGTAAAAACTACAAGTATTTAATAGCGATATCAATTGAACTTTTGTTTATAAAATATTCAAAAAGAGAATCTAATATTTCTATGAAAGTTTTTAAAGTTTTACCATAAGTTAATGCCCTATATGTTTATTGTTTCAAGATGGAGAGCTCCGTATGATGCAACAGTTACTCCTTTTGATGTTAAAGAAAAGAATTAATGTTATACAACAGAAATTGCGAACGAAAATTACTTTCACGATCGATCTGTTGGCCATCTCTTCTATGGATAAATAGTCTTCAAATTTATCTTTTACTGCTTGTGTCTTTTATTCATTACGTACAGTACATATATCGTAAATTACTTAAATACGCTCGAAACTGGGCAAATGTCTTGGAAAAAATTAGTTGTATTGATTCATTTCACGATTCCGTCAGTCACTCCCATCGGTTACCATAAATAAGAAAGATACATTGGCTATCGTTTACCAAAGTTGCACGATACATGATAAAAGATACTTTAAAAATGAAAATTTTGTATCCAAAACGACCCGTATCGCCTGTCAAGCACGCAGAATACAAAATCCAGTATTAAAAAAAAAGAAGACAGTTTCTGACAGACACATTGCAAGCAAGAAGATATGTTTAAAGTAACAGTCAAGACTGTAAAATTTTTAAGAAATTACATTGATTCCTTTTACACACGCTCTTTTTATATATTGGAATTCTTAGATTTCGGTTATAAATTGTTAATATATTTTGTCTATATGCATTAAATTTTGTAAGAAATAATTTTGTGAAACTGTAACCGCAGGATTGTTTCCATGTATACTGGTATTTGTCCAACCCGCTTAGTTCGTTTTTCATCAACATTCGAACTAGTTCAAAGCGTATAAACTTTAGAAAAGTCAACTAGAAAATTAATAGACTGGCTGCAAACGAATTTTATAAAAATCTATTTAAAAGTTTTATAAATCTCTTCTAGAAGAGAATTTGAAATCTTAAGAAGTTTACAGGAGAAATATTTTCTATTTTTTCTTCCTCGTATCTTGGAGAACAAACGTTTTCGAAAATGAAATATATAAAATCAAGATATCGAATATCGCTATCCAACGAATTTCTAAGGGAGATATTTATATTGAGTGCCACAAAATTTGTCTCCAATTTTGATGACATTTCTTTGATAAATCAGTTGATAATTTCACGTTTATTTATGTCCGTTGTTATTCAGAAATAAATAATGTTAAGATTTTTTTATTATTAATCTTTGATGTATCTTTCGTATATGGTACAGCTCACGTGGCCCTTCTCAAAAAAAAAGAATGATTGGAGATTCCCCGCTGTAACCTATCACGTGTCATATGTTATTGTTATGTGTTGTTTTCTCTACGGAGAATCTGAAAAATGATCTTACACCGACTAGTCTCCATTTGTACTATTTCTTTTTTCCTGTTTTCTTTTATTGCTGCAATAAATTTTGTATTATATTTTAATGCGGCCGAGTTATTTAAAACATACAAATCGCCTTTAAGAATTGTATATTTAGAAATCTATCCGATATTATAATAATGGAAAAACTTGATTATACAGCGACTTAGTGTCTTAAATTTTTAACACTGAAGTTATTAAGTTACGATTATTACTATTGAAATTTATTAAATTTAAGTTTTACAATTAAAAATGACTAAACTTTGTAGAGATTTTTGACAATTTCTCGAAGAACTTTATCGTAAGCAAAATTTATTATCGTTCAGTCAGGAGTTAAGAGTACGAGGCTGACATTTGTTAGAAGGAAAAGAGAAACCGCTTATCGATCATCGCTTCTCAAACAGACTATTCCATTCGAATATTTAATATTTAAACACCGTTAGTTTGTCCGATAAACGTAGTTCCATTCAACTAATATATTCTACAGTCGATAATTAAATTTTCATTGTAAGAAAGTACAATTAAGAAGCGTGTACGAATATAACGCGGCGGCTGTCATTTCCCTTTCCTCGACATTAATCGATAAGCGAAACTTAGTTTCCACCTTGTTAATTCTTTACAAAACATTATTCTTATCTTCCGTTTTCGGGTCATATTATCGCTTCGACGCCCGTCAAATTCGAAAATTATTTTTAGTTTACGTACCGAGAAAGCCACTTTCCCAGACAGTCTTCGTTTGGGAATTGAATGGAAGAAGTAAAAACGAAGTAAAGTACATGCGACTTTCACGTCAGAAGTGCATTCGCGCATTTATCGTGGGAGGAATTTGTAAAGGAATTCGATCGGAGAGGAGAAAGCGATAGTGATGCGGGGGAGAGGAGGAGGAGAAAACATCCCCGGTATCATTCGGGCGCCAAAAAGGCGACCTCAACCAGAGGTGATGTTCGGTGACGACGCGAATAAACTGATATAAGTGTACAAACGACACCGTTCATGGATGGGCGAACGAGTAAAGTAACCGGTTTCCTCTCGCTAACCAGTTATTGCTCGTAAAGTCTAAAGCCCACGATGTAAGAGTTTAAAAGGGATGCGCATTTCTCTCATTCTTCCTTTCGATCCAGTACAAAATCGTGAATTTAGAAGTAACCCTCGAAAGTGGTCAACCGAGATTCAATAAAGCCAACAATTCTATTCTCGTTTTGTCAAACGAACGGGAATAACACTCTATTTGCATTTTATAAGAGACTCTTCGAATTTACGAAACTATTTCGATTGCTAGTGTATTCTAACTGTGAAGCATTGCTCCACCGACTTACTTCATTTACATTCTGAGGTGGAAATTTTCGTTTCCGGCTAAGAATTTTGTCACTTTCAATCGACAATCAACCTTGAAAGGGCAAAATGTTGTCATTAATTACTTTTACGTCAACTCGAATCAACATCGATTTTATGATTTGCCACAGATATAAATTTAATTACGTATTTGAAAAAATAACATTAAATTTGTAACATTTTAATGTTATTTTTTCTTTTTAAATTTTGACGTATTAAACGAAGAAACTTTAAGTTATTACAATAGAAAAAGTATTTAAGTAGATGTTAAAAATATATCGTAACGCGATCGATTTTCTCACAAATATCGGTGACAAGATATGTATGCCAATGAAACAAATCAAAATAATCAATTCGACATGTAAAATAAGTGGTAAGAAGATAAATGGAACAAATGTGGATTCGATTTTCTTCATCTCTGCAGTAGCAATCTAAAGGTAACGAAGCTAATCATTGACTATTAGAAATAAACAATGGATAAACATTTGAAAATAATGAATTGATAACTAGAAATATTTTTCTTTTCGCAGAAAATTTATCGTAAAATTAAGTAAATTTTAAGTTAACGAAGCAGCAAAAACATTTGACGAATTTATCCAATATTAACGTAGCCAGTTAACACTCGACCAATTAAACTGTTTTTAAAAGGTCGAATTTATATCCCGCTTGATATATAAATTAAAATATAATCATTAGTAGTAAATGTACACTTTTACTCGACCCCAACCCAAACCCAAAGAAATCATTAGCATAGTTTATGGAGTTAATTATTCACAATTTACAAAGATTTGTATCTCTTAAAATGGCATACGTCCTGGCGACGAACGTTTGTTTCGAGAACACATCTATTAATAAAGCTCTCCAGAGATAAAACATTATTACACGAGCCATAAATCTAAGTCTAATTAGCAATTTAATATCGCTTCAAAACTTAATTTCGATATAGAATATCTTCTCTTTGAGTTTGAAACATCGAGGAACTTTTGCAAAGGTTAAGAATAGCACAATATTTTCGAAATTTATTCAATTGTTAACATTTCTTTTGAAAAAACTAGAAAAATCTCTTTTATACCATTCGTTCTGTACGTCATTCAATTTTTTTAACAAGGAAAAAACAGGATTAATTGTAGCAGTGTTCCGAACAAAGAAGAGATTTTCTGCCCACGACCCACAAAGAGAACAGGCGACTTTTCTTCTTCTTCTTATAAATGAAGCTCGTCTCCAATTAAGATAACAGCCGCGCACTTAATTATCTTTTTTTTTATTATCGTTAACCTACATTTATTTATCTTCTATCGAAAAGATCTTTTATCTTTCATTTTCTTTTCTATAGGAACACGGCATTTACACTGTCGATAATCGAACCCTTTTCATACGTAAACGTCGTTTACCCAGGCTAATCGAAAACAAGGAAATGCACTTTTCTCCTTTTAACTTTGTAAATTTTAGAGAAATATTCGAGAACTAAGCACATATTAAAAAATTTCCAGAGAATTTTTAGCGAATAAGATAAAAGTCGGAAATAAAAATAATTAAATAATCATCGAAATTTTGAGCATTTTTGATATATTTAATTACAGATCGTCTCCGATTTACAGTATAAAAACACGAAAAACAGCTTAAGAGAGGGGAATATTTTCTGTCAGATTCGCATTTCGATCACGTGCGACTTTCGAAAGAAAATTGCCCACTTTACAATAGAAACGATTGTGTCTTTTCTCCTCTTTAAATTCAGTTTAAACGCGCCTTTTACGCGCGGTACAGAAGTACAGTACTTCTGTTTCCCTTTCTTTATACACAAAAGACAGTAAATTGCGTCATTTCGAATTTCAAATTTCACTAACTCATCTTCTGAAAATTGTTATATATTATCGATAAACAATTCATTGTTAATTTGTACAATTAGAAATGTACAGTAATTATTAGAAATAGAATAAATCAATGTAAAGTACTGTGCTGTAGTACATCTAATGCACAAAGTACATTACATAATTAAGTTCGGTTGTATTAATAAACCGGTAGGTTTGGGGTTTGCGAACAGGAAGGAAGTGGACAGCAACAGATAGGTGACTCGGGACGAGAAGAGGAAGAAGTACTCACCGGGGAAGTATCTAAGGACGATGTCGTCTTCGGAGCGGGTGACGTTTAATCGGTCCATGGCGTTCGGTAGACAACGGAGCAAATGAGGAACCACATCGGTCCCTGCCTCCGTCCGACCGTTGTATACGGGAGAAGCGTCGGCCGGACACACGCATTGGCCAAGCGCGTGATCGCAGAAGGAGTCGGGAGCGCTGCATTCTGGGTAGCAGGGGCGGAGTCTCTTCTCGCAACCTCCTGAAAAAACATGGGAAGACAATTAAGCCGTCGACCCGATTTCTCAACGTCTTCGCCTCCCCTTTTCAAAGCGAAAAACGCCTTCCTCTCACCTGCTAGGAAACTCTCTAACCTTTGACCTTCGAAAGGTGTCGTAGGTCAAAGGTTACAGTTTTTCCTGTACGACGTTTGCTACTAATAAGAAAAAGTCGCGAGTTTAGAAGATTATAAAGACGCCATTTTAAAATTAATTATAAGTGGAAAACAATGTTTCGTCCAATTCCCTATTGAAATGAAAAAATTTAGCACTCATTTTGATGTAGAAAAAATAAATTGATCACGTCGTCGGATCGTAATTTCATTATCATTTCGTGTAAACGTCTCTATTTTTCTAATTGTCTCATTAGCCACGTTTTTTTTTGGTTTCTTCTACCCCTTTAAAAAAACAACATTTTTTTCCTATTCACTTAAAATTTCCGTACAAATATGGCACTGCTCTATTTAAATTATCTTATGTCTTATTTCATGGCACGCAAATCTTCTTCCATATAAAAATTGGAGTATTTTTCTTCCGCCTGAACGGTCTCGTGACTAAGTAAAAGCCTAAAAATAGATGGCTGAATTTATTTTTCTTCGCATTTACATTGATCAGACTACTTTTTTGTTGATTCTCTATAACTTTTCTTAGCGATTTAGGATGTAAATTTGTAACTTTATTTAAATTTTTAACGTTATATTTATAGTAATTTTATATAGACTAACAAGAAAGTTAATAATATCACGAATAACAATGTATAACATTAATCAACGAACCTGTTAAATTATAATTAATTTTGGAAGGAAAAAAAATTAAGGAATAATTTTATAGAAATTTGTTCAGCGAGTTCAATTGAGAATAACAAGAACATTTTAAGATGAATTATTGTTTATTTATTTATTTATTTCTTCATTTTTATGGGATGAAAACGTTTCTTTGTACGTCGACACGAGAAGAGTGGGAAAGTCCACGTCAGGAGTAATCGAGTTAGAGAGAAGGAAGATAGGTAATGGCACGGGACGAAGACGTATCGATTCGTTAATCAGCTTAGTAGTTATATGGGTTTATGTCTAAAATGCTAAACTGATTAAAATAAATATGTCCGGAATTTATTATTAATTAATTATATAATAAGTAACGAATAGAGGAAGATAAGAGAATTCGTTTTAAATGCTCTTCGTCGGATGCAACTCTTTCCGTAATTAAAGACAGGAGATTTTTAAACGAAAACTGATGCGATTACGTCACTCGTGAACACCCGTTTATTCGGAATTACCTTCGAGTGTCGCCATCTGACGGAGCGTATTCGAAATATAAGAAATGTATACGTCACCTTCGATTACTAGTCCGTCCGATCTTACGCACTGGATGACGTTATTCTTTAATTTCCAGCCGTAGGTCAAACAAGGACCGTCTATTAAAAACACAAATTACAAATTAGAATAATAATTTTTATATTTGAATAATTGCGACTAATTACTTACCCCAACAAGGTCTTTTTTCCCATAATACTTTTGGACAGGTTTCGTGCTTCCCGGTTGCATTGACTAAAATAGCTCTCGATCTCGTTCGGTATCCCACTGAAGAAAGTAAATTTTATAGTTAATATTTCGTCCGCTAGATGGAAGCACTTTTCGATGATACTTTTTGTGTGTCTATTGTGACGTTGTCACTTCAATTTTTCGTCACAACTCACTTAAGTTTAGTAGTGTTCCCCCTGTATATTATTCTTTTCCTATTAGAAATGGAGTCGTCCGGTCATCTATTTAACTTTTTAATTAAAATAACGTAATTTCCGGTACAAACCGGAAGTTTATTTATAATTAATCGGATCCTTCTCTTCCTATTCTCTCCATATATGGTCACGAATTTCACTCAATTAACTTCGTTCTTGAGATTAAGGAAGGACGGACAGACAGACAGACAGACGACAGTGGGAATTTATAGATCTACAAATTTTACAAACTGCAGTCCAAAAGCAGAAAACAATAAGACTTACACTAAGCTAAAGTATTATTAAATAATTACTAAAACATATTACTAATGGTATTTTAATTTTAATTTTATTATTGAATTAACAAGTGGTAAAAATCGATCAAACAGAATAAATATTTATTTATATCTGACGATTTCCAATGTAAAATTTCAAAAGTCATAGCAGAGAAGAAGAGAGAGTTAATATCAACAACACTGTCGAGAGCAGGAATAGCTGGAAGTATTTTACAGTATAAATGTTGAACAATCTTATTGCTTGTACTTTAAAGTTTCCTTTGTCATATTTTCTTTAGAAAAATAATTTTAATTAAAATCGTTTCCATTATAATCGAGATTCTCTAAATTAATTCTTGCTAATTTCGATCACTGAGAAGGAAAAAGTACGTGTTCTTTCATACTGTCACTGTCATCTTAGTAGCTCGGATGTTTCATTTTATATACTAATGAGGAAATAATTCATAACTTTAGCCAAAAAAAAAATTCATTCTAAGTAAATTTCTTAATGACACAATTTGAAAGTAAGTTAATATATTATGATTATTTATGACGAAATAATGATATAAACGTTTGAGTGATGTTTACCATAGAAATTTAGCATATATTTTGTGAATGTTCTTAGTTAATTATTCATTATATTACTTATTAATCAGTCGACCCCCCTATAACACTGTTGATAATTTCGTTTTATATGAATTCCATGTTGTACGAGTCACTTATATCTTACAAATACGTGAGCCGTTCACAGCCCGGCACACGTATTTGTAAAATCTAAGTGACTCGTACAACATGGAATTCATATAAAACGAAATTATCAACAGTGTTATAGGGGGATCGACTGTATTATGCAATTAATAAATAGCAGCTGTTATTGTTATTCTTGTTACATCGACTTGTGTAACGTTCAATAATGTTATCGCATAGAAACGATTGGAGTAAAATGATGAGAATAGTTTTTACTACGATAATAAAATTTTTCAATTATATACTCTTACATATATTTGTTAATTATATATTAATTAATACTACGCGCCAACGACGTAACTGTAATTTTAAAAACCCAGTAAAAGTTTATTTGTGGCTTCCACCGATCGGAGGATAATGAAAATTGCATTGTTTTAAAAATTATTGCTGTCGAAGATGAACCTAATTTTTTTTTTAATCTCAGTTGATTTAGACGTTTTAAGCTTGCTTTACATATTTGTATTTAAATTGTTATATTAGTTAATTTATTAAGAATAGATTTAGATAACATTTACATGATATTTTCTAATAGATTTCCAAACAGTTTCAGCTAATAAAACAAAATAAAAAAGGTGTTTTTAATAAGTTTTACAATAGAAACAATTAAAAATTATTTTTTTTACTTTAAAATTTAATTATTATATAACATCAAAGAAAAAAAAATTATATAAAAACAATAAAATAAGAGAAATAAAAATGAAATTTCAGTTTTTCTGTTGTATGGTGAGCGAAATCAGATATTAGTTTATCTAAATCTAATTTTTGAGCTGATGCGTTTTTCGATAAACAGCATAAAACAATTTCAGTCTCTATTCTTTTCTGTTACCGCTATTTCGAGTAAGCTTATAAGTTTTAATTAATCTCTATGCTGCAGCTCTACTAAAATACAAGAATACAATTATATACAATTATAGATATTACAAAACGTTAAAATAATGTATATATAAAAACTTCGATTATTGTAATCAGAATTCGGATATAGTTATCATTATCTTTCGGTAAATGTGTAGTTTTAAGCTGTCTTTACAACATATACAGCGATAACACAATCATTGTCAATTATTGTTATCACTTAACAGTGTTTTAAACATTAAATGTTAATCGCGTTAATCTCTATTTATTATAATTGTACGGTACGTTAGTTATTATTAAAGATGGTACCGTGAAAAAAAACGGCAAATAAATTATTGATAATGAATAAATCTATGTATAAAATTATTGGAAATTTCCAATAATTGTAGTTTTGTTTCTCTTTATGTTAATGTTTTCATTTGGTGATGATTAACTGTTTAGTAGAGTCCCAAAATGATTACAATAAGCGGATTCTATTACCGAACATAGAATATATAATGATTTAGGAAGACCGTAGATCAACTATAATTTTGAAGCTCTAGCAAACAACCAAGAAAAAAACTTTTGAAAGAATGATCAACAAAAACAATATAATTGTGTTATGAAATTGTATTACAGGTATTAGCAATAAATCAGCAGTTTTATCAGTTTTTATGAAAGGTACAGCTTTAACAACTACATAGAAAAATTACTTCCTAAATTCTCAGAATAATGCTTTAGTAAAATATCTTAAGATTTTATTGTAGTATTTTCTGACAAATTTAAATTTTTCGTTGCATAAAATTAAATATTTAAAAAATCTGCAACATGTCTATAGGAATAGCTTTAGTAACGTAAATAGTAACATAATCCAAATATATTAAATCAGTCGACTCCCCTATAACACCGCTGATAATTCCGTTTTATATGAATTCCACGTTGTACGAGTCACTTAGATCTTACAAATACGTGTGCCGGGCTGTGAACGGCTCACGTATTTGTAAGATTAAGTGACTCGTACAACATGGAATTCATATAAAACGGAATTATCAACAGTGTTATAGGGGAGTCGACTATACATAAAATAGTCTACTATTACCGAAATTTCAGATTTTCTTATAACATATTCTATGTATCATTTCAATTTTCTATAAGATGTTTGCATCTTTTAAACATTTCAAGCATTTTATATCAGTAAAAAAAGAATGAAGTCAATGTAACGTACAGTATATAATAATCTCCATATGATCTGTATATTGTTTTTAACCTTTACACAAACATTAAAATATCAATAATTAGTTTGGTGCCTAAAACAGACAACCTGTTTAATAATTGAAATTTTCGGAGTGATAAGAAAGCAAATTTTTACTGTTATATTTTAAATTTAAATGAAAAAGTCATCCCTTCGTTAACCAAAACATATAATAGCAATAAAATTGAACAATACACAAAAATCACAATAGAGACATCGATTTCTATCAAATATCACTGTATAAACAAGTAATTTAGGCTATGAATGGATAATGTGAATATTCTCACTACACTGTTAATCTTTGTTTGTTCGAACTGCTTTTCTTGTCAAATTATTTTCCAAAGTAATGAAATTGAAAAGCCTATACTATCAGGATAACAGAGCCGTAACGAGCATTTATAGTGCCTTGGGCAAATCTTTCATTTGGCAGATAATTCGACACTATTATCCACAAAGTTCATTACGACTGACATTATTTTCGGCGTTTGGGTAATAGTTACATTAACTTCTACACCACAATGAGCTTCTTCTGACAAAAATAATAGAAAAACTAAATGAGATGGAAACACTGATCTATGAGTTTCGGATTTTTATTAGCTAACTAAATGTGATTTCCAATAATCATACATACCATCTTGACAATCATATCTTTTTTTTTCTTAAATATAAAGAAGTATAATCTTTCCACTTATATAACAATAATTAATTTAAAACAGTAAAAGAAAACCAAAATTCTAAAACAAGAGAATCTAATAGGTAAAATTATACATAGAAACGTATAAAAAATGCTGAAACGGTAGCAAAAACAGAGAAAAATAATAATCAACGAACCTATTAATTTGAAAAAAAAAGAGAGAGAAAGTATTCGCGACGAAATGATTTAAAATGTCAGCGATATGGAAATTGAAAGAGAATCTATTGCCAAAAATTAATTCTGGAATCTTATAGAAAATTGATAAAAATAAAATTAATGATCGTTTATCCTGGAGAAGATTTTTATCTGTAATTTAACTATTTTTAAATTTAGAAATTTAAGCAAGAAAAAGAATCGAATCGTAAAATTTAAGTTATTGCAATTTTTTTTAAAACATTAATAAAGTAATTTAATAGATAAAAAATGCAAAAATGCAATAGAGGAGTGAAATGGTGTAGAGAAGAATAGTTTAAGAAAATTGAAAAAAATAGCTGTAGAAAATTGAGAACGCATCTCTTTATGAAATTTCAATAGCAATTTCATGAAGTTGCATTCTCGAGAAAATAATTTACAATCGTTTATAGAAAGAAATGATTATTTTTTTCTATAAATCATTTCTTTATGATATTCTATAACCGATAAGAACAAAGTATAAAATTATTTGTTATTTAAACAATAAGGAAAATCAAAATCGTAAATAAAGCCATTCTTCTTGGGATACTGATTTAAAATTAGTTGAGTCAAAGGTTGGATTGAAAGTTTTGTAAAAATTTTTTTGTTTATAAATTATACTTAATGAGTTTTGAGAATGGCATAAAGCTGAACATAATGGAGATTAATAGCTATTGGATAATGTAACAATTTATACACAAATCATAACTTATATTAAGTTAAATGGGTTCTTTGGTTTTAACACTTTCCGTCTTAAGAGCGCTAAAAAAGACTCTCATCATTCCCATTACGGGTTTGACCAGGCTCATTATAAGAATGCCAAGGGATGAGTGAAGGATCCAAGACATTTATGAGAGATTCCTTTGGCTCCCTGGATTCGATCTACGGCCCCTAGAGGAGCAAGATGGATCCTTTACCATTTCGGTCATCCGGCAATCAATGTAAACCTGTGATTGGTAATAACGTTATCTAATCAGTTACTTCATCAATTCTTTATTCATTACGCAAATATGTTGAATAAAATATTTCGAACAGCTGAACAAAAGATATAAATTTGTCCATGTTCATATTTTAAAGTTATCAAATCCAAAACTGATATATTTTATTAGGGATGTGGAAAAAGAAAAGATATATGGCAGCATGATAATGTGTGATAAACTATCGTTGTGGAAATTCGGATTTCAACGTGTTTCTGTCTCCAAAATATATTATATCATGTTCATGATGGATCGGGGCATCGTTGTTTTACCACTTATCTGTCTTTACGTCGAATATACTAATTATGGGCGGTCATAAAATCTATAATAGGGATGACAAACGTTTGAAGAATTCTCCTGCACGCTACGTATCAAACGAATGTGTTTATACTTTACTATAATATATAATATTTACAATAATAATTATTAATTATTGCGAATAGTATAGAATACTTGAATTACTATAGTATTAATTATAACACTTCAATACAAAATAGGGCCAATTCCACAATCGTTTCAACAAAGTCATTCTAATGTTACGTAAACGACATTAAAATTGCCTAATTTAATTCTAATTAATATCAAGCTCAGTTTTTTTTATTTTCTAATTTTATGTTCATATATAATCCTCTTTTAAATCAGTATTAAATTTAAATTTTCGATCAATTAAATTTATATAATTAAAGTATTAAAAAAAAAATAACTGCAACATCATCGGGACTGGCGAATATGATTAGTAGAGAATAGGATTTCTATAAAATAAGTCATAAAGCCGACACGATAAAGAAGGACATAAATATAAAATAAAGTAAACAGAATTATTCCATTTCCTGTAAAATTTTATGGATTTATTGCTTATATATTTGAACTGATATTTGAAAATTAAATAAACTTCTTTACAACGATAAAGATATCGTGGATCGTTAATCGATAATAATGATATTCTATACGTATAAATTTATATTGACCACACTGATTCATTGACTCACTCGCGGAAATACAGTCGACTCCCCTATGACACTGTTGATAATTCCGTTTTATATGAATTCCATGTTGTACGAGTCACTTAGATTTTACAAATACGTGCGCCGGGCTGTGAACGGCTCACGTATTTGTAAAATCTAAGTGACTCGTACAACATGGAATTCATATAAAACGGAATTATCAACAGTGTTATAGGGGAGTCGACTGTATTTGAGTGCCAGCCAATTTCTTATAGAAAAATAAAATGGTGCTATCGAAAGGAGATTTCTCGTACGTTACCAGAAAAATTCAAATTTTTGAAGAAGTAAAATATTTTATATTGTATAAAGCATCATGTTTAACACCGAGCGCCTCGTAAAACGTAGTGACATCAAAACGGTGTATTTTAAGAGCCATATAGCTATTTTTAAAACGGTTATTATTGTACTTTTATAAACAGTATTGTCTTGATATACATGACATTAATTATTATTATTACTTTAACTTTCTTTGCCTTTAAGTAACCTACTAAAAAGGTCTTTTAATGAAATCAGTGTGGGTTCGATTAGGTTCACAGGGATTGCGATCAAAATCTGGAAACAATGGAAGCCCGATATTCTCATTGTTCCTATCAGTCTTGTTTCAATGACAACTTTTATGTTTCTTGAAATTTCGAGGGACTTTCTATTGATATTTTTGTATAGTTTAAGTAAAAAAGAGCATAACAGAAATTTAACATATGTTTAATTGTTGGTTTCATAGATTGTTCTCTGTGCCAAAAATAAAATTTGCTTTATAATAATTCATAATGTATTAATACACAATACTAGACTGTATAATCTACTGGTATAATATTTTAAATCTGTACTTTTGTAAGTCTACGCAACCACTTCTTATGTGAATTACGTGAACCACATTCGAATTCAAACTTTTTTTTAGAACAATCCATAAATTTTTAATGGTTAATTAATTAACTATTATGTTTTACAGCTAATAAATTAAATGAATGGAGCAAAAAGTATCAAAAACAATATTTAACAATTATCAAAACGAATTTTTTTTTGTAATTTGAAATAGTTATAATTCCAATAGAAAACAAAATAAGATAACGAAAATTTCTTGGCAGTTCTCTTCGACACTGAGTCATTACACAGACATTTGTTCGCGCGAATTTGATAACCATTGGTTATATAACGTATCAAATTTTCATCTGAAGTGATTTTGACTCGTCGGGCTATATTGATTGTATTGGAATATTGACCTGTCAACCTTTTAATCCTGTCAGAATTTCGAATCAAGCCAGGGACAGCTGAATAATGAGGGATAGGGCACGACATATCGGGACACAGCTCATGAATAATTCCTAAAGTTCTTGGCCCAAACTTAATCCCCAATCGTTCATAGCAATATATCAGCTGTTTATTAATTAAGAATTATTACAAATTTCAAGAAAAACGGAAAATTTGACCGGCTCTACAAAAAATAATAAAAGAATCACAGTTTTGTACATACAGTCGAACCCCTATAACACTGTTGATATTTCCGTTTTATATGAATTCCATGTTGTACGAATCACTTAGGTTTTAGAAATATGTAAGCCGTATTTGTAAAATCTAAGTGACTCGTACAACATGGAATTCATATAAAACGGAATAATCAACAGTGTTATAGGGGGGTCGACTGTGTACAGAAAATTAGAAGTTTCGTATTTAAATGAATACTAGAAATGAAATTCATATCTTGTAATGATTCCAATTCTAAATAAAATAAAAATAGGTAATATTATTTTTTTTTAATTTATAATTTTTCTTAGTTATGTATATACAGTATTATTATTATTATTATTATTATGTTGGGTTTAATGGGTTATACTCGGTTCACACCGGTGGCTGTGTACTATGCCGGACCAGAGTCAAGGCATAGCAACCAAAACAAAACTAAAATTAAAAAAGTGTGTCAGTGTCTGTATTCAGG
Source organism: Centruroides sculpturatus (assembly GCF_000671375.1). Taxonomy (NCBI): domain Eukaryota; kingdom Metazoa; phylum Arthropoda; class Arachnida; order Scorpiones; family Buthidae; genus Centruroides; species Centruroides sculpturatus. The sequence goes on from NW_019384321.1 coordinate 95,867, forward strand.
AATTTCCTAACAATGTGGCATGTATTCAATATAGTGGCCTTCTGTAGTGTTATGTATGTATTTCTACTCAATTCTAATGTTCCCAGGCTTTTGTGTAGTGTGTGTGGTATCACACCTGTACAGGAGAGAACAACAGGTACAATAACTACCCTATCCATCCTCCACAGATGCCTGATTTCCTGGACAAGTTCTGTGTACTTGCTAATTTTTTCAGTGCATGTGTTTTGTACATTGTGAGTGTTTGGAATGGCTATGTCTATAATGTATGTGATTTTATTGTGTTTGTTAATGAATGTATGTGATTTTATTGTGTTTGTCAATGTTATTATTATTATTATTATTATATGTTCTAAAATGTAAGAATAATTGTTTTGAATTATCATTACATATTTGGTTAAGATATACGTACAGTACATATATATTAATTTTATAATAATCATTTTCACTAAATCATCGATTAATGTTGCTGCTAATGACTATTGATTGTTGACAGTTATTTTATTAAGATAGATGGTCAGTTAAATAGATGGTGATGAAACTTAACACTAGTAAAGTCAGCAAAGTACTTTCCGATTTGAAGCACTCGGGGAATTTAGACACGTTGTCTAACAATTAAATTTGTGATCGGACAATAATCTGAACAGAATCGAATATGTCATTACTTTATCGATTCAAAGATTTACTATAGATTTAAACGTGCTTTAGGGATATTTAAATATAAAATTTTGTTATAGTTTGCGTGTACATAGAAGATAATTAGGATATACATTTATCTATTCATTTCTTAATTTTAATCTAAAATAAAAATCATTTAAAATGAATTGACAACTTTCACTTGTTTAAAACTAATTAAGGTACTTTATATTATATTTCGGAAATTACAGGCGTAAAGAATTATTAGTCATTTAAAATAATAATATTTATTAAAAATAATTTTAACACGCAGTGAAAGTTAATTCTGTCATAATTTATACGCCTTATTTGAGCACTTTTGTAATTGCCAACGTTATAATGTGATTTGATATTCGAGAAAAACACATAAACTAAAATAACGGTCTACGTGTTCACTCTCTCTCTCTCTCTCTCTCTCGCTCTCTCTCTCTTCATCACTCATAGTCACTGAAGGACCTTAGCCTCATCCAGGATTTTCACCCATTCCTCTCTATCTTGGGCTTTCCCTTTCCATCTTTCTCAAATCATCCTCCACATCCTCTTCCCATCTCTGTCTACGTGTTCACATCGAGCATAAAAAGATTGAATTAAGATACTAAAAAAATAATCAAATTAAACCTCAGTTAATGATATTTACAAATTACGTCTACGTAAATAAATTTTAATTGAATTTATCGTGAAAATTATTTTTTTAGATAAATTAACATGCAAATTTTCACCCACTGAACACTGGCAATTGATCTTGAGTTTGCGCCCGTTTACTTGAATTAATACCTAAATAGAGGCCAGTTTATAAAGTCCTTCGCAGAGGCAACTCTTCGGTTGTCATCCCCCATAAATCTTATAAATTTCATTTAACTTCATCTCATTCAAGTTAATTATTTTCAAAAAAATTCTAATTTTAATTTGTCTTCAACAAATAAACCCAGGAATTATTACTATGACCTTACGGGTTGTTCTGAACGCATTTTCCTGCTTTAATGATACAGAAGAATTAATTTTAATTCGCGTAAATTGCGTAAATCCGGAAACATGATCCATGCGTAAATCGCGGACGTTGTACATTTTATATTTATGACATAATTTAAAATTAATGATGTCGAAATGGCATCCGTAAATAAATATTGAAGGAAGAAGAATAAAGTGGCTAGATAAATTGATATAAATATTTTAGCTTTTTAATATTTAACATGTAATTTTTCATGTAAATCAGGGTTTTTACTCACCGTAAAAGAAATATACTTAGATTGTTTTCTTTTTATTGTTAGAAAATAAATGCTGTATTGTCTGCTTACACTAAAGAATAAATATGTTCCGTAATCCAGATTTTATACACACAAGAATGACTTTTGACTCTAATAGTTATTGTTAACGAAACACGAGTTTATTATTACGTATCACACAGCAAATACAAAATTTCATGTAAAGAATTATATTTAATTAAAATTATAAATATTTCATCGAATTATGAATTTAATTAAGACATTGGTAATAAATTTAAAATTCATTTAGTGTTAGAAATAATCTATTTTTAAAGAAAAGTGCAAACCGATTAATAAAATGAGAAAATTCATTGATATTTCAATGATAATGATGCTATTATATGGAAATAAAAATTACCTATTTTTGGCAGCACATTTCTCGAATAAAAGTGGATTTTAAAACACATTTACGCTTACACACTGTAGCTTATATCTTTGAGAAATGAGAAGAGATTGAAAAAGAAAATTGTTTCATTGCGTACACTGCAGTGTCGTGCAGTCCTTGGAAGCGGTGGAAGCGGCGCTTCCCCTGTATTTTATAAAATACTGTATAAATACATATTGCGAGATTATTTTCATATTTTAACGTACTTTGAATTAATTAAAATTAATATTTTATTATAACCGCATTATGTATCTTATCACAAATTTCTATACTACATGTGAAAAAACAATAAGATTGCTATTGTATATTCAAATATCAGTGGTGGAATGGAAGCTCTGTATTGTCAGCTTCCAAGCAGCCAGATTATACTCATTATCCCATGCGCTTTACAGAGCACCAACCTCACCCGGTTTAGATGATGGAAGCTACACATCAAAATATTGTATAACGCTTCCAATGCTTCTATCCAGGACAGGTTCTGGGTCGTTAGCCGCTTGCCCGCTAGATATTTGGCCACCCTCGCCCCATTATGTGAATCACGAGTAGATTTATAACTTAACCCAACCGATAGGAATTTACTGGTATGTTTTTACGATAGTTTTGTATAGTTGACAGGAGTTAAAGAAAATCCATTAAAATATTTGATATTTTTATTCCGCTCTCCCATCTTATATTACTTGCGGATTTCAATGTTAAACCGGTGATATTACGATTTTGTATGTCACATCGATAAGGGGATGCAGAAAAAAACGTGTACAATTCTTGTACAATGTTAAAAAATTAACTGTTACTTTGGCAGCATCATTTACAACCAAATTTAATAAATGAGACACACAAGGTACAAATAAAGCTCTAGAATTTATATTATTTAAATTTACGATTTATGTATTTGTTGTCATAAAAATTTGTCTTTCCACTTCTTTCCCGAGACTACAAATATTCGAGTACAAAGTAACCGGTTTCGACTTATTTCTACTTAAAAAGTAGTTAAATAATTAAGAGATTAGGGAATTAGGAACATAAATAAAACCCCTTCTGAAAGAGCCGGAATTTAATTTAATTACTTAAAAGCTTAACCGAACCAATCTCTAGCCGAGTACAGTGGGGACTTGATTTCTTCGTAATATTAGATGTAATAAAGACAGAAATTTTTCCAGTTAAACGAGAGTGACCGAAAAGTTATAAATTTTGGAAATTTCCGTGGACACCTGGTACTAAAACGAATTAGTTAAAAACAAATGAAGGACAATCTATTAAGTTTAACATATTTAGACTTTTACAGCGATGGCGAGAAACGTTTAAAATCTACAACAATCCTGTCGAGTTCTTTGAATTATAGGCCTACTAGTGATGCGACAAAAGAGGCATTTGACATTAACCGGTATCGATTTAAATAATTTGAATAAAGTTGGCAAAAGACACGAAAATCGTAAATGTCGCATCGATTCTTTCGTAAAATTGAAGCAACTTGGAAATCAAAGCGGAATAGAATTTAACGTTAGTAAATAATATAAAATAAATATTGAAAATTATAACAAGATAATTACGGCTAATGGATATATTATATCTAAATTAATAGACGTTATATGTTTTTTTTATCAAAGAAAGAATTGGCATTTAGAGGAAATCTATTGAATATACTAACAAAGGTAATTATACATTAAGTACGTCAGATAATCTATTAAAAATACATTTAGAGAAGTCTACGGTTTTTACTGGCTTATCGAACAAACGAATACGAATGAACCCTGACGCGCAATTAATTGATTGCCCCTGGAAGTCGGCATCTTACAAAAACACAACTTCCCTATCATCAAATGTCACTGCACGCCACCGGCGTACAGTACATCAGAATTATACAAAATACGTCATACACATAAAAAAAATTCTCTTGTTTCTATGTTTGTATCAAAGATAAATCTTTATTTCACATATGTTTTTAAATAAACTGTTGGCTACAAGAAATTTTCCACGAAGTATTATATATATTATTGATAAATAATATACTATTGTATCTACTGTGTCAAAGTACAAAAACTAAAAATTTGAATATTGAAGACGAATATATAATTTTTTTTAATTAAGCAATAAAACAAAATATACGAGAGAATCAATTCAAAACAGAGAGAACTGTAAAAATATCCAAAAATCCAGAGTAGAAAAGTTAGAATGTTGATTCACCTTTAGATAAATAAAAGATGATGAGATGATCATAATCATCTTTTATTTATCAAAAGATTAATGGAGTGATTAGAAACAATTGGAAATGATATTGGCATTTTTCTCTTCCCTAAAGTCTATCATTTGCTAATTCATAATTTTTTGTACAATGAAAGAATTTATGTTTTTGTTCTTCTTGCTTTTTTGCCTTTTATATTATGGTATTGATAATGAAAAATTAAAAAATATCAGATCTAACGAAATCCTTCAAATTTCATTTAAGGAAAAGGTAAAATATATTGGTATTATTTAATTCGATTTTTGATAACGTTTGAATTAAATTATGATAAGTAGAGAAATTGATTGACGAATCGGTAAAAGATTGGAATATATCGTATGATATTGCTTCCGAAAATGATAAATATGTAGAAAATTATAAAAACGTTTATAAAAACTTACCGATTTCTTGTTTTAGACAGTTTCTATGGCAGGGACTCCATAATGACCACGAGGAAAGAATGCATCCCCCGGGACAAGGCACATGGCATAGCTTGCTTTCCTTTACACATAAATATATGAATACTTTATTAATTGTTTTAGAATGCAAAAATACATTAAAATGTATGTACATACATTTTAATTTTCATATGTAAGCGAGAAAAAAGGAAGCTAATAAGATTGCTGTCGAACTTTTATGAATTAAAATGTATCTGTATCATTCTGTTTTTGAAATTTCTGACCATTATGCTTATTCAAGCAAACTTACATAAAATTTTCACTATCAGAAACAAAATTTTATCAATTGATTCATTGAAAAAAGAAAAAAAAACACAGCAATTTGAAAATAATTTAGGATCAATTTTCTTTTCAACAAGTATTTCATTCAACGACAAACACAATCGCATTAATTACACTTCCGAGTATTATGAAGCAAATCATCAACGTGAATTACATACAATTCCCAATGAGAAACTCTAGACTCACAGTTAATTCAGTCCAACCTTATACATCTTTATTTTTCTTATTAATATAATATACTACAATATATAATTCGAGTTTATTTTAAAACATTTCGTGAATGCTTTCTGGAAATATTTTTAGTCTAAAATATTAAAAGAAATTGTGGCCCGTAAGATGAATTTCTACAACTTGAAAGAAACTACAAAAGAGTATTGGTGATCACAATCGAAAAATCTAGCAAGGAGTTAATCTCAATACTAGAACAGAGTTTTAGATTTTACGAACTTAATACAGGGTGTTTATAAATGAATGGTGCAGTTTTAAAAATTAATAATAAATCTATTTATTACCTTATATGGATAAACCTTACGGCATAAGTAGCGGAAACTGTCCAAGTTCACAGGAATGTCCAAGTTCACGAGCTTCTTAATCGTATTCTTCACCAACGCTGGATTGGACGTGGTGCAACAGCAGACAAAAACCTGCTCCCCTGGCCAGATTTAACACCCTGCCATTTCTTTTTGTGGGGGTTTGTTAAAAACCGAGTTTGTGTATTGTCAATGTCCGTGTTCCTAGAGGAACTGTGCACTTCAGACCATCACGGAGGACACGCTATACCGCGTATGGGAAGAATTTGATTACCGTGTAGATGTATTACCATGGGTGCACATATTGAAGGATTGTGATTAATACATAAAGAACTTGGACAGTTGCCGCTGTTTAATATTTTGAAAAACTAGAATCAAAACATATAGTATATTAATTTCTATCTTATTTACGATCATATATAGGCTATATTTTCATAAAATACAATATTAATACCATATTTAAAAGTGGTGAAGCTCCTTTAATTAGTTACTGCAGTTATTTTAACATTCAAAACAAAATTCTATAGAAAACTAACTATTTTTAAAGATAATCGTAAATATTAAAATATGAAAAATAATTTCAAAAAAATTTTATGGGAGATGAAACGATTTGTTAAAGCAATAAGTTCTGCATAAGAATCTAAAAAATTATACCTACACACCGTATTTATAGTTTCTTAATGTTTATCGCACCTCATATTGAAAAAAAAAACCTCTAAAATTTGAAGTAATTTGCATGACTATCGAAAATCAATTAATAAAATTCTGTAACTAATTAAATTACCTTCTCAATCACTTTACTAATAAGATATTAGATATTGCATCAATTGGACAATAGGTAAATCACATAATCATACAATAATATATTTCTTAAAATTTGAATTATTTATATTTTTTCAAAAAAAAATGTAGGTTTTTATCCAAATTTAGATCCTATAGACTAAAAAAAAGAGGGAAAAACTAAGATTACAACGATAAAAACGACAAAAATGGAAATTTTTTGCTAAAAAAAATTAATTCCGGGAGTTTTTTCCAAAGTAAACAAGTTAAAATTTAAAAAAGAAATAAAATATTAGTCTTTAATTTCAGATGCTTACTTTAGTGTTAAAATTCAACAAAAAATATGTAGAAAATAAGATACGCTTACGAGAAGATTCTTTGTATCAAGAACACAAGATTTTGTCTCAGAGGATACAATATATTAGATTTAGATCAAATAATCAATCAATTAATTGGATAAAATTATGTTTGTTTCTACTTATACTATATTTATCGATCTTCATGAGAGTGAATAATAAAAACAAGCGAAAACGCAAGTACCCTGATAAACTCGCTCTTTCAAACAATAGAACGCCTGTACACGGCTTAAAGAAAACTGAACGGCCGCCTCGTAGCCCGCGGCATATAAATACTTCAATGTAACAACTATTAAAATAAATTTAATCTTACCAAATATATTTCTTTTTATAAAAGTCTTATTTAAAAAAAGGGGGAAATAATAATATAAATTTCAGAACAGCAATTGCACCTACGAACAACATATAATAACGATAAATAACAACAATAGGCCTATATCAGATACAAAAACGTTAAACAACGAGTTGCGTAACTTTTCCAGCAAAAAGGTTAAGATTAAGTCCGACCCCCACTCGAGATGTGATACATGATCCTGTATTTCTCCATCTCTTGACCTTTATCCACCAAAATTTAATAACATTAATACCCTAATACACAATCCTTCCTACAAAATTTAATAATTTTGCATAATGAATTATAAATTTGATCGATTTTTAAGTTTCGAATAATAATTATTAGGATCGATCAATCATCACAATAAAATCCATTTAAAAATATTGAAATATATTCACATCCTCCCTGTAAAATTTAAGATATTTTCGACAAAACGGACAGGAATTATTAAGCTTCAAAGTGGGTAAACAAACTCATACCCTCCCCCACAAATACACAACTAACATCTATACATACATAAAACAAATCAAAATTTTTTGTGTTATATATAACAGCCGGAAAAATAATTGTAAATAATTACGTATTAGTAATTATTATTCTTGAAAAGTTATTATAAAATGTTTTAATTCGTAAGAGTAATTGATTTTTTTACCTTAACGTCAAATACTTCTTCCAACCAACGCTCGTCCATCCATCCTCCGATGGATTCTGATATATTGATAGTTAAACAATAACTTTTATGAACAGTTACTCCGTCGGATCTTATACAATTAACTTTTCTGTTGGTTATTCCGTAACCGCATTCGCCTTCCTTAAAAAATTAAGAATTTCTGTAACAACTTTTATAATTTAAAAAAAAGAAATTATTCACGCACTTCCTTACGTTTAATAAACAATTAGACCAATCTCCAAGAGACCAGTGATAACAAGGCTGGTGAGGGCAAGGCATTCTCTGTATGACATCGGAAGGACAAGGTTTACCGGTTTTACTGTGTTCCTGTATAACCGTTCTGGTTCTCCATCTTTCTCCTTTTGATAATAGAAAATGGCACGCAGATTTGTAAATTGTAAATAGCTCTTTTTTTTAAAAAGAAAAAAAGAAAGAAGATATTTATTTACCTTTGGAAGCACACGGTTTGCATTCATTGTCATTCCAAGAAGACCATTTCGACATTTCGCAATCAATGGGACAATCCACGAAACACGGAGTGCTTATCGAATGAGCTTTCAGCTAATTAACAAAATTTAGTTATACCTTAGTTTCAGTTTTGTTTTCTGAAATGACTCGATCTCACCTGACGACAATGATCCGGACTGACGATGCTTCCATCGTTTCGTTGACAATTGATAGCCCGATGGCTCGTACCCCATCCGCAAGAAGATTCTTCGGGGAGAATACAAGAACTCCATTTTCCTATTTTCCATTTGTAAAAGAAACAGTTGGTCTTGTGGCAGGCTTCTTCCTCCGTCAACGTTGGGCATTTCCTACCAGATGAAGGTAGAGCCATCCTTAGCACGGTTCTATTTCGATATCTTTGTTGAAAATTATTACAGGGCTGCAGAATGAAAACAATTATTATTATTATTATAAATAAAATTTTAAAAAAATTAAAGTCGAAGAACATCTTACTTCACTGCACTGCGTCCACGAGGACCAACTGGAAACCACACAGTCATCCGGACAAGGAACGTAACAGGACACGCTTTCCACCGGTTTATTTAAAATGCAGAATTTATCGTCAACAGTCCGAGAAGTCGATTTATTTATCTTAGTGCAGCTGAAAAGCGAAGATATTTACATATCTAAATTCTATTCCTTTAAACGTAATACTGTTTAAATGCAGGGATGTGAAATTAAAAATCTATTTTACCTAAATACTGTTGTCTGGACCCCTTTTCCGCAGTCTACTCTAGAAGAAATCACTCTACATTCCGACCATCCTTTAAATATCCACTTGTAATCCTCGCAAGCTTCTTCGCAGATACTTTCTTGAATTTCCTGTAAAATAATCATTTGTTGTTGTGATCGATTAATGAATTATAAATTTGATCGATTTTTAAGTTATAAATGATAATTATTCGGAGTGATCAATCATCACAATAAAATCCATTTAAAAATATTAAAATTTTATCATAAAATAAAGTTATAATCTTTATAAAATCTATAATTATTTTATAATATTTTAATAGGAGAGTGTCATAAAGTTTGTAAGAATGTTATTTCATCTATTCGATAAATGTAAATCTGTAGCACGAAATTGTTTGGACTGTTTTAATTACCTTTTTTTATTTAATAATTAATTTTTGTTAATATGATATTATAAGTTTTTCATTATTACAACGCGCTAAATAATGAGATAATTTCAAAAATATTTTGTGAGAAACACCAGGAAAAAACAAAATAATGCTAGTATATAAGCGAGGCATCTATTTCAGTTCACATAAATTTAAATTGTATGACACTGTTTCATTATTATGAAGTTTTATAAATGATTTTTATTGTTTAAAACATTAAATGTAGAGGGAGAGAAAATTATGAAGGCAGTTTATCTATTTTACGGCTGCATTTTCCGTCATGCGTTATCCAGATGGCCGGATGACCGAGGCGGTTAAGGTTTCAATCTATCGCTGTGGGGAATCCGAGTCGAATCCGGGAGAGCAACTCCAAGAATTTATCGAGAATGATCTATCTTAAATCGTCCCACACTACTCGTTCGCTCCCATTGCGAGCCTAACCGAATTTGCAATGGGTATGAAAAATCCTCGTGGTGCTCACAGGGAGGAAAATGTCAAAATTAAAAACAACAACAAAAAAGTATATCCGTATTATATATACATCTATGTATACATCAATCTCTGTAATTAAATACGTTTATTTTCTCATTCACATCAATATAATTCGCTCTATGTTTAAACACTCATCGATCTTATTTAAAATATAACTTTTTAAATATTCGTGAATTAACTACTGATCTCTTATATCTCTTATCAATTTAAAAGATTATAATACTTAATTTATTTAATATCAAAAGTATTATAATGTTTGCAACCTCCCTTTCTGTGGAATGCATAATTTTTCTAGGTGTTAGAACAATGCACAGATTGTGCATGAGATACCTTTTGATAATATTAACCGAAGAATTATATAAAGAAATTTATACTACAATGATTGTCTATATGTAAAAAAAACACTAGTAATATTTTTAATGCATAAACCAAAATTCAAAAAAAACAAAAAAAATTCATAAAAGCAATACAGTCGACCCCCCTATAACACTGTTGAACACTGTTGAACACTGTGTATAACACTGTTGTTTTCTGCTGGAATCAAAATACACAGAAAAGAATGCAAAAGAATTTGGATTTTTGAAGAAACATACCGAGAAAAAAAGGATAAATGATCTCGAAATACAATCGAATGTACAACAAAAGTGTTTACTCCAAAAGTGTTTACAATGGTAGAAAGTATTGCGAAGGAAAGATGTTATCGTCTTTCCTTTGCAATACTTTCTACCATTACTTTAGCGTATTTCTCTCCTACCAGTTCTTTGAGTTTATGAGATACATTAGATTTTTACTCTATGTTATATATTTGGTAAAGAATATTTTATATATAATTGTTTTATATTCATTATTACATCTAGGTATTTAATATAGTCATAGTTAACATAGCATCATTGCTTTATATATTGTTATATAGTAAGGATCTTTATATTAGACTATAAAATTGTTAATTGTATTATCGATTGACTGTGAACGACATTCGAAGAGATATAATTCGGACAAACGTTATATTAAACAATACCGAAATAACTTAAGTAATAATTAATTTACAAAACAATTTTCTTTGCTTAAGGGCTCTCTACTTTACGAATAAATTTGAGAAACTCTGATATAGAGAAATTAGCAGTTACGTCTTGAGTATATTCTTCTATAAGGATAAAAATTCAATTTTTATTCCCTACTTTTATGTATAACTTTTGTGCTCAAATGATACTGTATATTTAGTCTATATAAAACTATAGTTGTAGCTCGAATTCCATAAAAATGTCAGTTACGACACTTGTGCTCCAGACAATCGATACTGTGAAACGTATTTTAATAAATGTAACTGTCATACACTAGCCAATGTATATCGGAATTGCAAGACCGTCGCTTGTATAGAGTCGGGGTCCACGTTTTACCTCTTCGTGGGCCCTTTTAGCCAATGTTTTTCTTTCTTTTAATAAGTGGAATACGTAGGATATTTCTTTATTAATAAAAAAAAACATTTTAAAAGATTTTATTTTCTGTTAATAAAGAAACACCTTAATTTTTAATTTAGTATATTAAATTCTTCTTTATGTATTAAAAAAAAGGAATAAATAAATTATTCTCAATTCTCATTTTAACTATAATCGAGACTAGTATTATTATATTCGTGATATTTCGTTATATAAAATTATATATTACGAAATCTATATATTTTTATACATAAAAAAAGCATGGTTTCAGCAAAAATATATTAGGAAAATATACAGTAACCAAGTATTGGCATTTCAAAAAGAATTCTTAAAGTTTATAGACACGCTTGAATTACTACTGAACCTATAAAAGTCAAAAATAACAAATAAAAATACACTAAAGATTGTACAAAAATAAAACAAAAAAAAATGAAACATTTACTACGAAATATAATATAAATTTTACCAATATTTAAATAATTCTTACAGAAAAATTTCAATTTTGTAATCGAATAATTATAATTTCATTACATCAAAAAATAATAATAATAAAAGATGTTTAACACACTTTAAAATTTTCCATTTATAAAAGCACTTTTGATGTTTCGAGAGTTTTATTTATATATTTTTTCAAGCAGATATTTATATTTTAAGAAGAAAAAGTAATTTATTACAAAACAGTGGTGTAAAAGACTACTTATGAAATTTTAGAACGTTTCATCGAATAAGCGCAATAAGAATAAATTCTGTAAATATTAATGAAATGCACTTAATTGTCCTTTTAGCATGTTATTGGGCTGCAATTTGAAAAGATTGTAGACCTATAAATTGCCACTATCATCCGTCCGTCTTAGACGAATATTAGGGGCAAGAAATCCCGATTAACTATATAAGAACTTCTAAAGAAAACCGGAAGGCGTGTTATTTCAATTCAAAAATTTCTCCTGAAAATAGTTAGATAGATGACTGGCATGACTCGGGTGCTAAAGGAAAAGTATGATGTACAGGGGCAAGACACAATTTGAGATGGAAAGCATATATTTTAAATGAAATAAATTAAAAATTGCAACCCGGTATGGTGACGATGTCACAATAAATAATTTCTCTTTAATTATGATTATAAATATCGTAAGAATTGCTGTTTTAAGCAAGTAGTTCTTAAATCGACTTATCTGAATTTTGTGTTATTGTGTAAAATTGCTAAATATTATTGTTAGGAAAGAAGCACATATATAACTATATCATACGTATTTTTATTTTAATAGATGTATTTCTATATAACTGCTTTTTTTTCTGTACGTTTATTTTATGCATTTAGAAACATTATTTGAGAATAACTTCATGACCTTCACCTGATTGGAAAAGGGGTTCATGCAACAAAAAATACTAAGATCCCTTTGCTTTAAGTATATTTTCTATTATATTTCTATGCGAAAAAGTGTATTATGTGTTTCAATTTTAAATAAAATATCATAACGGAGCCATCACAATTAAAAACCTTTTGGCCGGGAAAGTTAGACAACTCGTTGCTAGATATTTTTTTAATTGGTTTTGCATATTGGAGTGTTGAAGTAGCCTTAAATAAAAGTTCGATTCTAAAAACTATTGTTCCTGGGGTGTGTTGTGCAAAAAAAGCCGTATTATGAAGACATTTATTGTTTATTCTATTTTATTGAATATATTTATGCTTTTACATTTCGTCCTTTTCGTATGATTTAGGATGATCAACAACGGCAGTGACCTTTATTTTGGGATTCCGCTTTGCCTCGATACATTTGTTTTATACATTGAGGCGATAAATAGCCTCAAAATAAAGGTCAACTTTGTTGATGATTTGAATGTGTATGAAAAAGACGACATGTAAAGACATCTTTATTTTATTTTGGGTTTTATTTTAAAGATTGTATTCTTTTAACGCAAACAAATCAGAATTTCAACTTGTTTTCGTACAAAAGGTAACTTATTACAAAAATCTTTAAATTATTTAAATAAATTAAACAAAACGGGATTATTTCCGAGTAATATTCGTTTAAATCTACTTTAAATCTTATAACAAAGAGCGTGATTTTGCATTAATTATCTTATTTTTTTGACAGTTTGGTTATCCTGTTTATCGCATCTATTTCTTTATTCGAAATTCTATCGATTGTAGCCTACCTTTCTCACTCACAATCCTTCTACGCTTGTTTCGTAAAGCTTTATGAAAAGTTTTTTTAGAGTTAAACTATTAAAAAATCCAGAAACGAGTTGCTTAACTTTCCCGGTAACATCACGTGTAGTGCCATTTGTTATGATATTTTATTTTAAAAACTTCTTTTATATTTTTAACAATTATATAATGGCAAAAAGCTTAATTTTGAGAGTAGGGATGGGTTTAATAAAAAAAAAAAAAAATTGTACATGCTAATAACGAGTAAAATGCCGAATCTACTCGAGACACACGACACCTTTTATCTTTCCACCCTTCGACCGTTAATTTAATAGCATCAATTGCCACCAAAATTTAATAGCATCAATTTCCCTAATACACAAACCTCCCTGAAAAATTTCAGAAATTTTCGACAAAAATTACAGGAGTTATTAAGTTTCAAAAAGGGTAAACAAAATCGTTCCCCCAACACACGCTACACACAGGGGAAAAAATGGCGAATTTTTTTGAATTTCTGGACGTTTCAAGGACCCGAGAACAGAAATTAAAAATCTTGGGAGGGTCATTTTTTGATCGTTTGTCGAACTTTTTCTCTTATGCAAAGTTATAGATGACAATTATTTCCGACAATTCGTTGCAAAGAATGACAAAAGTAACACAAAAGAAGAAATATACTCCGGAACGTTATATGAGAAATAGTGTTTTAAATTTTACTAATAGTAAATCATTTAAAATACCGTCAACAAAAAGTTAAAGATGGAGCTAAATATCGGGCGCACACATATATATATATAAAACACAAACATCATAAATGATATAGGTCTATACAGGGCCACCGAGAGCTTGTACGGTGTCTGATCCTTAGCGGGTCCTACTTGTCATTTTTTAACAAATAAAATATATAACTTAAAACGTTTCTTTATTAATAAGAAGAAATCTTAAAGATTTTATTCTTTGTTAGTAAAAATAACATTAATTTATAGGGTAGGAACCCCTATGGGTTTTAAATTTCCCACTGACCCGGGGAAAAATCCCCAGCTTTCCTTCCTCTCGACTTCTCGCTTTTAATTAAAATTTTACTCGAAATCAAATGTGACATTTTGTACAGTAACTTTTAAATTTTGTATAACATTTTAGAAGAATTAAAAATTCAACTTAATGAAAGCAACGAGTTGTTGAAAATATTAGTTAATTAACTGTTGGCTTGTTTAACGGTATACGAAAATACTCCTAGAAATAATATATTAAATTCGAATCCTACACTATCTCCATTCAAGACGGGACAGGGCCGACCCATTTTGTTTCCGTATTTGACCACGTGACGTTGTCTGCGCCTATACCCTTGTCCACAAGAAACGTTACATTGAGTCCATTGGGTCCACCCTGACAACTGGCAAGATTCTGGACACTCCACTAGACACATGTCCCACGTTATACCTGAAATAGATAAATCGATACGTCAAATATCTTATCGCAACAATTCAAAATATTCTATACTAATAAACAGAAGCGAAATAACAAAATTAATAGATAAAGTTTATTTCAGAAACTTTAAAATGAGTTGATAATCGTCTTTATAAATATGGAGAGGGTCGTTAGCGGGTCACTCGTTAAATGTTTATCGACGAGAGCAGATGCTTTGATGTTACATTAATTAAATAAAGGGTTTAGTAAACTTTTACCTGTTTGTTGGCATAAATTCACTTGGTTGCCTCGAATATATTTTTTTCCATTTCCGCAGGTAAAATCGTTCTTTTCGTCGATGATGCATTTAGACCAATGTCCTTCGGGAGGAGCTAAAATCTCCGGTAAAATCGGAGGTAAAGTTTCATTCAAAAGCTCGTTATCACATTTTCCTCCTATAAAATCAAAATTTTAGAATGGAAAAGTTGCTAAGAAAATAAAGTGTTTCTCTATTTACCTATATTTTCTCTTATTCTAATCTGCTGTAGACAATTATTTGTATTGTTTTCTCTCCATAGAGTCCAAGAAGACCATTCGGAAAGATTACACGAATTGTTACAAGAAACGTAACAAGATCTCTCCGCAATAGGAGGTTTCCTTGTAGATAATATTAAGCAGTTATGAACAATCACTTTCTTTCCGTCGTATCGTGTGCAGATTACTCCTAAAGTTAAGAATTCAACTTAGCAAAAAGCTGTCTTATTTAGTAATTTGAAAAGTAGGTTACACTTACTTCTAGTTTGATAACCTCTTCCACATGTCGCTTCTTCTGGCAAAACGCAACCGCTCCAAGCTCCAATGTCCCAACGGTATGCAGAAAGCGTATCATTTAATCTCTTACATTCGTCGTTTTCGAAATGACAACTTCTGATTTCTTCTAAGGGTTGAGGACAAGCTACTCCTCCGAAACGAGGATGTTGCAATATATATCGCTTTCGACGCTGCACAGAACCTAAAATATTTAATATTTTAAAATATATTTTATATTACGTTAAAATATTTGTAAATATGTATAAAAAAACAACCTGGTTTGCAGTCTTTAGGACAAGGCATCCATTCCGTGAAATTACTAGTTACGCAGTCCACAGGACATGGTACAAAACAAGATTGCTGAACAAATGGTTTAGGTTCTGGCATACATCTGATCAAATATATATTTTTTTAAATTTAATTTTAAAATATTTATTTAACAAGACATAAAAAAATCGGAACATACTTTTCTTCCGAAACTAAGGTATTTTCATGAACGCAATTGACGTAACGATTTCGAATCCCTTTTCCGCAAGTTCTATCTTTCGGAACTTTACACGAACTCCATTCGGATTTCTCCCAATTATAACCCGAACAACTCTCGTAGCTACAAAATTCACTCTCAGTTAAAGTATCGGAATCAGGACAAGGTTTGCCACCTGAATAAAATAAATAAATAAATCATTCGTCAGTCTTTTATAGTTGCGCTTTGAGATAAAATGTCGATTTAGATCGATACGTGACCTGGTCCTTCTTTGGCCAAAACGTTTCTGTGTCTGGTTCTTTTCCCTACAAAAGTAGAATTGGAACAATCGGTCGAACAGTGAGTCCACTCCGTCCACTCTGCCAAAACGCAGTCTCTAGGACAGGGTATATAACAGGGAGCGATGAGTTTTGGAGGCAAAACGTATCTTTGGCAAAGAGATGGAGACACTTCCACCTATTCAATCGAATTTACATACATTTTAAATTATATTTAATAAAATTTAAAAGAAATTGCCACAGTCTTAAATTTATTCTCGTATCGATTTCCGAAAGCATTGAAATTATTATTGTTGCAATTAAAAGAAATTTTGCAACTTACTCCAGTGGGAGTAACGCAAACAGCTTCTCTGTTTCTGACCCCTTCTCCGCAGGGTTGCGTGGCATCCCGTAAGAGACATTTGCTCCAATTTCCAGTCAACCATTTTACCACCATTGGCTCTATACACGAATCAACTTGCACCAAAGCGGGACATTCGAGTCGGTCTTCACTCGGTTTCAGGACGACTTCCCTCATTCTCTTGCGATATCCTATGCGAAACATCTTACTACTGTATCAAAACGTAACGTTTCTTTAGTTATATTCCATTTCCGATAATTACCTCCGAAAGATTTTCCCGTATCTTTGTCATCGAAGGGTAAGCAAGCACCCCATGACGACCATAAAGATACCTTACAGTCTCTGGGACATTCGAAATTGCACTGCTGCGTGGAAGACGGTTTGGGTTCTTTGCAGAAAGAATCACCGACTGGAACATAGTCTAAGAAAAATTTCTAAAATTAAATTTACGATTTTGTCGAACTAAGACGATAAAATATTATAAAATACCTTCTAATCTTACACAAAAGACGTTTCTGATTTGTAATCCTCCTCCGCACCAATTTTTGTACGGTTGGCAATCGTTCCAAGTAGAAGTTGACCAATTATATCTAAGGTAATAAAACACGAGCCGTAAATCTCGTATTTACATTGCTACAATATCGAAATTTACTCACAGGCGACTACAAGGTGGCAGTTTGTCGACGAGTCGACGCTTTTCCGTTAAGTGAGGACAGGAAGCTCCGTCACCTTCGGCAAGACGGATCACTTTTCTCCTTCTCTCCTTTATTTCTGGGTGTATTTTTCCAGCAAAAGTGACACATCCCGTCTTCACTAATATCCACTCGCTCCATTCCGTGACGTGGCAATCTTCCGTCACTACGCAACTCTCCACGGAGATGACGGATTCGTTCTTGCAACGTCTCGAGAGAAGACGTCGACACTTTTAGGTTGTCGTATTATAAATTTCCCTAATATAAATTGTTTAAACTTAAAATTTACTAACCTGACATCTGTCGTTTCTCCCATTTTGTCGATGCAGGTCACGTTTCTCTTTCTGTAACCGACGACGGGTTGCCTAGAAGTAGTGTCGTCATTCTCGACGGTACAGGGACTCCAGGGACCGATCTTTAGAACAAAGTCTGTCGGAAGGCGAACGTCTCTTAAACACTCCGTATAAACGGAACACTCTCGGGATTCCGTTAAATGGGGACATTCTCTTCCTCCGTCTTTCGGTGCTACCAACACTGATCTAGTTCTGGTTCTATTGACGGGTCCGCAAACGCCGCAACCGGACCAGTTTCCAAACAACGACACGATACAGTCTTGAGGGCATTTGAGTAAGCAATTTCTCTCTTTCGAAGGCCGGGGATGTAATGCCAGACAGTTAGAGTCTTTTATCGTTCTGTGTAAACTTCTGTTGTGATTACGGACACAATGGACACTTCTTTCTTGCCATCCACTTCTGTCGCAGTCTAACGAAGTGTGCTTCTTGGAGACACAAGCACCCCAATTTCCGACTTTCCATCTAGGTTAATTTAAGGAAACGAAAACTTAGCAGGAAGAGATTAACATAACTAATTTACTGTTCGTGCGAGGTACCTAATAGAATTCTTGTGTCTCTTGCAGGGCACGAAGCAAGTTTGATTTTCCGGAGGCTTTAATTCTAGATCGCAGTTGGACCGAAGCGTCGTTCTGTCGTCACTAATGTCCGAACACCAAACCTTTCTAGTCTGGACACCCTCTCCACATCTTGATAGACTGGAGCATTCGTTCCACGAACCTACCAAACATAACTTTTAATATTTCTTCGGTACAGAAAACCGATTAAATTATTAATAGCTTTAGAATCTCACCCGTTTTCCATACGTAATTCACGAACTGAAGTAACGTTCCGTCGACAATATTGGCCCACTGACACAGCAGCAAGATGAAAATTCTCCTCAAACTGATGACTCTTGTATTCATTTTATTCACTATATTTATGAGAAAAAATTTCATATTATCTCGAATTTCAATTTTATATTACTACTGATGCATATTATAAACATAAATATGATATAATATCTACAGATGAGACGTATCTTTACGTGTTGTTAATAAAGAGTTTTCGGAAAATCTAAGAAAACAAAACTTCTACCTTCCAATGGTAAAGGAAAACGAATTATTAAATCAAATTATACGTAGAGCATCTCGAATTTGTCAAGAATCGCGAAAACAAAGGCGTCAAAGCGGGATAGAATGGCACTTAAACGTCTTTACGTATCGTTAATAACGAAAATGCGAAGGTCGAAGGTGGCACACGAGCGTTACTTTCCTCGATATGTTCGAGTCGGACGAGCGTGACGAGAGTTATCCGATTTTAATCAGAATTCATTAAATTTGGTTATCCATCTATGCAAAATGATAATTAATTACCGCCGAATTAAATTTTGATTATCGAACGACGATAAACGTTCTACTTTGTGAATAATTCACATACTTAAATACACATTGAGTTTCGACCAAGTGAGTGTTAGCCATAAATCGACTATAACGTTGCCACTTATTTTAATAATAATAATAATAATATTATTATTATTATTAATTGCCTCCGGGATAATAACAATAATAATAAAAAGTTAATAAACGGCGAGTGGCGATAGAAGGTGGAAAGGCGCATCTTTTGTAACGACGTGTAACAGCTGACGGCTTTGTCCGTAACCGATATTACTCAACGTCTTCGGTTACGGGTCCGATTAAGTTAATTAAATTCCTTTTAATACAAACCGAGTGTACAAGATTACAAAAGATATTATTATGTCGTTGCTGTTGATATAAGTCTTTTCTTTACTATTCTTTTTCTCGTTTTTTTTTACTCCTTTTTTTTCTATCGGGCATCGATTTGACCAGGAAAACAACTTCCAAGTGGTTTAGATTTTCTAAATAATTTTAATAATAAAAATAGTCGAAGTCAGGCTTTTATTCAAAAATTAAAAACTTTTTATTTTGTAGTAATTATTGTCCCGTTTTGTTAATTAATTTCTGAAGAAAGAAAGATGTGAGAATGAAGGATTAAGAAGAATTCGGGTTATTAATATTACGGCCTGATAGAAAAGAAAGGGGGAAAAGTTGTTCGGTTGTTGTCATGCTAACACTTTTTGAAATGAATGATGATAATATAACACTTTCAGCTTCTATATATATATATAAGTATAGATTAGTTTTCGAGTTATACAGAAAAGAGAAGTGTATAGAAACGTCTCTTACGATAACGACGGTGATGAGGATGTTGATTATAAACACATACTTTTACGTATGATATATTTATCTCGAATTATTAAGAAAACGAAGAATTTTTACAAATATTTTCCGGTAAAAACGCTATAAAATGGCTTAGTCGGTAAATCTCGCAAACACAGCTGCCGAAATGATAAATGGGCACTTCACCGACTTGTCTGACACTCTCTGTCGACTTATTGGCTTACTCTCCGCTAAAACTCCTATCCCGTAAAAAAAAAAAAAAAATACAAAGTGTGGATTTACTAGGGATTTCTACGCTTTCTCCGAGTGTAATAGGTTCCACCCCCCACGAAAAAGAACCTTTAAAGGTATATTTGATGTCACTTTTTTGCTTTTTAATATTTGCCCATTTAGAATTTTTGATTTTTTTTTCCAATACGAAAAAAAATTTGTTTTGAATTTTATTCGTCTCGTCTTAGGAAATAAACCGTTTTTATAATTATAAAGCGATTTTTTTTTTTTGTGAAAAATGTAAACTAATTTTAGCAAAAACTTAAGTTTGCTTCGCTAGAGAATCGTCTTTCTTTATTAATGTTATCGATTCGAAATAAGTTACTTATAAGTTTTTTTTTTTTTATATTAAGACTTAAAAATAATAAGTTAAAGGGAGATAAATAGCGTTAAGAATTTATTATAAAAAGTTGAATCGTGTCGAAAATTTTACTGAAATAAATTCAGTTCTCGGCGTAGAAAAAAAAAAAAAAGATCTATGAGTTAGGTATTGGCCTTTTGTTCTATTGTGTCGATGGAGTTAAAAATTCCCGACATCTTCTTCCATTAACTAAGGAGAGGGGATAAACTTTTATGGAACAATCGCCATTCAAAACGACAAATGATTATTATCAAATGTTGTCATGGAAACTAATATATATCTCTCGTCCGCATCTTGAATTGTCAGATCCGTTTTTAAAGCTCGACAAATTTTTGATTGTGTGTTTTGTTTGGATAAATCACAGTTTTGTTTTCGCTTTAAATAGAAATTGATATAAATAAATCAACATCAAATATACGCAAAAGAAATATAAATTTATATTTAAATATATTTTAAAGTATTATAACCTTAATAAATTCTCCAGAGAATTTCTGTAAAAAAATAGATATAATTGTTTTTATTTTAGTTATACTTTAATACAATTTTATTTAAATATATTTAAAATATTGTTGTTATATAATATCTGTAGAAGTAAAGAGGAAAAAAAAACTATTTGTTTTTGTAAGGAAAAGTTATCTAGTTAGTTTTATAAATATACAAAGCATTCTTCACTTAAAAACAACGTATTTTAACTGTGACAGTAAGCAGAAAACAGTAAAATCTTCAAAGAATTTCGATCAATTTTGTAAAACATCAAAAGTAATTTCTTATTGCACAGAGAATTTACTTGGTTTCTATTTTTACTGTGTATTTTTATCCATCGGTGACTATTTTACAATAATTAATCTGCGATGGACAATCTACTTTTTAATTCACAAATCGGATTTATATTGCATAATTCGGAATAGGAGGGGGGGTTTCTCCGAAAAACGTAAATTCTTACATATTTTAACGTATTGAATTTACAAATTTAATAAACTATAACTTACAAAATAAGGTATATTTGAAAGTAAAGTGATTTCTAACGTAACTGAACATAAACAGAATACAATGCTGAAAGTTAATAATAAATTTCGTGTAAGAATTTTAATTGCGTAATTAAACGGCTATTAAAATATAGTAAATAGTATCAATACCGTTAATTTATATTAACGGCGAATTAAGTAAGAAAATATATTGTAAAAAATATTCACACAAACGTCATCGAACAATATTTAATTTATTTCAAAAAGTTTCTGTATGGTTGGATAGAATTTTAAATGGAATTCTATATCGTGACCGATGGAAATGGAGTCGAACAATAACAATTATTTAATGGTATTTTTTAGTGGTTCTTTATTTTTATAATAACGAACAATTTTTTTTATCGAAAATCTTAAGCTCGGAAAAGTTTCAAAGATAAACTCAAGAAGTTCTCGAAGCAATATTTTCTTTTTCTGAGAGAAAAAGATCTTGTCAGATTTCAATATACTCTTGTGACAGTATATTATAACCTCTGTCACATGTCAATATGCCCTATATATCGATCGGTATTATCGGTATTATTATTGGAAAAAGTATTCTTGTAAAATTACAAAAGATAGAAATTTTGACACTTTCATCCCCTTCTCTCTCTCTCCTCTATAGAAGAAGATTTCCCATTTTTATCGTTGCTTTTACTCGTTGTTTTTTCCCCATTTGTTACTCTTTATTTAAACTTAACACCTTCTAATTATAATTAATGAAAAATTCGGACGGTTATATCTAACAAACTTTTTCACTCAATTCGTTATCCTGAAAATCTTTTCTTAGATCTAATTAAGTAAATTATTATTCATTAATATTTTTAAATTATTTTTAATTAAGTACAGTACAGTAAAAAGAAATGTATTCAACAGACGAAAAGAAGGGAATGTTTTTTTTTGTTATATTGTAGAATAATTCGTAGAATTTATGGTATTTACGGAACATATATCACGTAATATCGGCCAAACAGATATTATCGATATATTCTACTTTTGTGTCGAATACTTTCCCGTCAGCAAAACGTCTGTGGCGATAGTCGATGCGGGACTCTTCAAATACGCTAAAGGACTTTCCATTACACTCCAAAGAATAGCCAAAGATTTGAAAGTCATGGAGAAAAAATCTCGATGCTCTCTCTCTCTACATCCAAGCGAGCCGATGATATCGCGCTCGGTAGTCTGCTTTTACATAATAACTTATCGCTTTGGTAGAAAGTGCTACTACCTTCCATCTGGGATCGAATTTTCAATTTCTATAATTTCTAGCGAATGTTATAAAATATAAATAATTTCGAAAAAAAAAAATTCTCTCTAGATTTAAAAGGATTAAAAATTAACGCGCGTGTCGAATGACTTATCTCCGCCGACAGTTTCGAGCCGGCGTTTGGTTTTAATGGGGTGACATTTAATCGTGTTAAAGCGACGTTCTCGCACTTCGACGTTAACTATTATTAGATAATCGCGTTTGGTGGGTGATAGTTGGGAAGAACGAGACTTACCTGCAAAGTGTCGACTGTAGGAAGAAAGCCGCTGGTAGGAGAGAGACCGATAAAAGTGAATGACGGCAAGCAAAGTGTGGCATCGATGGGAGCATGCGCTCAGGTGGGAGCGAACACTACATTAAAAACGCACTTCTTGAGCCACAATTTATTACTCACACATTATTATGAATTAATGAATGCTTAATGTTCCGTGTAATTATTTTAATGTTGTTTCGACACGCCATCTCCGACCCGAAATTGGTTTTAATCCATCATATTTTTCTCCTATATGAATTTTTTTTTTTTCGAACCGATAATGCGTGAAAACGCGTATATCGAACGAAGACACTTCACGACCTTTTCTTAATCTTCCAGATTATAGGATTGAATATTAAATTCTCGGGATTTTAACCTAGGAGAAGTCTTTTACTTTGACTTCTAGTCGACACCATCGTTTGCCAAATTACTTACGTGCCAATAAGAAAAGTACGAGTCGATATATCGACTAGAGAAAAGGCAACACGTGGTAATTATTAGGAGATTTTTTTAAAAAATGACAACGTACCATCGTCTATTTTTATCGGTAAATACCTACTTTAATTATCTTTAATTGCGTTCGATAAAAATATCTCCTATATGAGTAATTAAAATTAAATAAATTATATATATATATATGTACACAAATAGAATATATCGAATTTAATCGTAATTAATTATAATTATCCTCATTAAATTACACTTCGTGTAGTAAAACGACACCGTTATAATTATAAATATCTAAACCTTAATTAATGTTTAGAATATAATCGTGTGGACGAATTCCTATTACTTATATGCTATATTATCTCTTAAGAGACGACTTCGTTTCGTAACCGAAACGAAGTCGTCTCTATTAAAAGAATTAGAAAATAACTCTTTTTTTTTGTCAGCGAAATTATAAAAAAGTCACCTGCGAGAGATATTAATCTGGGATAAAATATAATGCGAATAAGATAAGAATAATTATATTTTAACTGTCGACATTCCAGAAATAATGTTGTGTTTGAGTGTAACGCTGTCATCTACAGCTGTCGAGGCAACGCTATATGACGAGAATGCTACATCTCACTAGCAAAAAGAATTCAACTCGCTAGATATATATATATATATATATATAAGCAACTGCGATTTGAATATTTTATGAGAAGACCGAAATCAACTCGAAGAGAGATGCTCTCGCCTTTATAATTTATCCGAAATAAATAAGTAAAAAATAGAAAAAGCAAGTAATGACTGTTAACATTTTAGGAATTTGTTTTCCTAATTAAAAGCAATTAATATCTTTTTTTATTATTATTTAATTTTCTTAGCACGGGTATTAACGGATTCCCCTCATTTCTGAAATTATTTCGCCTTTCTTTAATTATAAAAGTTTGAATATTCGACAGATTTTCCACAAAATTTATATAAACATTAACATTTTGTGAACTGGAAAATATTATAAATTTACTCTTCTTCCTTGTTTTTTTTTTAAACTTAAACAATTTAATGTTTAAAAGAAACCTGGTTTTTGTTAAAATTAATACGCTTATTTGTATATATATAAATGTCATCAATCATTAACTCACTTTAATTATGTTTTTTTTTTTTAATGTAAATGGAGTTAAAAGTAATTCTTTAATAGCATTAGTTTAACCCGCTCACTGTAACGTTACGAAGGATAAGAAGAGTGGGAGGAGAGGGGACGAATTTCTTCTTCTAAACGAAATTATATACGAGAGAAGACTGGCTGATAAAGAAGGGAAATAAGATCTTCCTTCTGCAGATGCTTGTCATTTCGAGTAATTGCCAGAACTGGGGCTACATAATTTATTTGATACGGCCGAGATGAGATCCTAACAGAAATTTTATCAATTTATCCTCCACTCATCATCTACTAATTAATTCGAAACATAAAGTTAACGGTATTCGTTACAGGCATAAAAGTTTTTTCTTTCGGAAAGTTTCTTCAAAAATTTATTTTTCGCATAATTGTTAGGTCATAAGAATAAAAATATCGACCGGAAACGGGGTGAAGTCGGCGATGGAAAAGTCCGTACAATCCTTTACCGAAGACATAAATACCCAATTCGGAAATTGCCAAAATTGCGGAATACGGGGAGATAATCGGATTTCCTTTTCTAAGAATGCCGAAAATTGGCTGCTAGTTCGATGCGTTCGATGGAATTTCTGCAATAGAGGAGTCACCAACCGTTTCGAATAGTTTGTTCCTCCTCTACCTCCGGCTCTACGCGGATATACACCATTACCTCTCCATTCTCGCGCTTAATTTTCCTTTTAGCAATTAATTCACTCTTCCAAAATATCGCGAAAATTCCCTTTCCTCTAAAGAAACCTTCCGTAAATGTATTCGTCTCCAAAAACTACGAAGACCCAATTAAAATGTAAATGCGAATCTAACGAATAAGGACAATTCATTTCTAAAGATAAACTTTATTTATTTCGTTACAGTCGACGGAAAAGTTTTACAATTTCGAATTCTTAAAATATTTTCGGATTAAATCAGAAATTCTTCGCTAAACCGTAAACATAATTGAATAGAGAAATATTTTAATAAATTCGTCTTTGCGTCAAACCGGGTCGCACGAAAACGAAAACAAAACTTAACGAAAGGTTTAAATGGAATTATCTCCATCTTCCTTCTAATTTTACAAAACTTTATTTCTATTCTAACAAATTAACGTGGATATCGGAATAATATATAATCGCTCCTACGTCATTTCTCCTTTTGTGTAATATAATACCCACGTTGACTTATAATAAAGAATTCGTTACGTTCGAGTAAAAGACATTCGGAATAAAAGAAAATTTCATTTTCTTTTGGTTCTTTAAGTATGTAAAAAAGCAGGAGTGACAATAGAATTAACTTAACCGTAACCAATTATCTTCGGTGTAACTAAGGGTTAAAAATTCGCAGTACAAGACGGGTGATCGCGAGTTGGATTTCTACTTACCTTTTCGATGTCGGGTGGCACTTTTTCTATTATCGGCTCCTCTATCTCTCGCGATTTTATCTCGCATCCGGAAAGAAAATAATAAACGCATGCGCCAAAGTTAGAAGAGGATGGAGATCCACATCACACCTTTTTCTAATACTAAATGGAGAAAAATACTTCGAAAATTAATTTATGAAACTCCTTAATTATTAAATCTAATTTTCGCTTGAAAAATTTTATAAACTTTATATTTAAAAAAAAACAAAAAAAAACAGTAATAAATTTTATAAAATTTCTAAACTTTCTGAATCGATTTATTCGAACGAAACGTAGCCAACCGAACTAAACGACTTCTCCTACATTAAATTTAATGCTAATGATTTAACTATTTCTTTTAGTTACTCCGCTTTCGTGAAGTAAATTGAATTGTTAAAAATAAACTAAATAAAACTTTACTTGTTTTCCGAAAATTTATTAATTGAGAATCGGAGCATATTTTTTTTTTTTCCTTTTTTTTCCCATAAAAATTATCCAAAGAATAAAGGAAAACAATGTTTTCTTGGTCCGTTACATATGTAAAAGTAAGGAAGAACGATAAAATTAACTTTACCGTAAATTCTGCTAAGTCAGTCGACCTTTCTGAAATGATTTTCTCTTCCTTTTTTTTCTATAGTTTCGTGACGAATCGAAGAATTTCCACTTTCGGCCAAATTTAACCGTTGCGATGCAAAAGTTTTCCTCCATTTTACCGAGGCGAAAGCAAGCAAAATGCAAACGTTTTAATTCTTATTTTTGAAAGAAAAGAAAGAAAAAAAACCCGAAGAACTTTTTATAATACAGATAAAAATGACGTAATAGTTAATTGTAGTTTTCGATAAAGTGGAAAAATAGCTTCGGATTCCTTAGAATATTATTATGATAAGGTTATAAATGTGACATTTGCATAATGCTCTTCCGATGCGATAAACTCGCAGTTTTCATACTTTGACGTCGTTCTAACTTCTAAAATTTCCTCTCGTTTCACAAAGGAATAAAGAAGAAAGTCGATTGAATTTTCGTTTTATTTTATTATTATTATTTTTTTTAACGTAAAACGTTCGAGATTTTAAAATTTTGTTAGAAGAAATAAGAAAGAAATTAATCGAGATTTTTATAATTAAACCATTTATTAATAATTAAATATTTGGAAATCTTCTTTAAAAGTTTGATCCTCGAAAATCTATTGAACTCCGAAGATAATTTGTTTAATGCATTCGCCGTGTTATCCTCTTTCCTACGACTTAAACCAATAGGATTATAAGTTATTAAGAAAATCTAATTATTATATATTTCGAAAGAGAATTTATATTATTATTATTTATTTATTTTTTTTTTATGTCGGTAGAAACGATTTTTCTAGATCAAATGTCGGAAGACGTATACGCATTTTTGCTCTTATCTAGTTATTATAATTGTTACACTCGAGCGAGCTGGAGTATTTAGTAGAGGGAAAGATTAATTTAGCAGAAAACAAGATAATATGTTTACACACGACTCTAAATTATTCTAATTTCGATTATACATTAACTGCGATGTTTGTATAGTTGGTCGATTTAGCGGATCGATTCGCTTTTCCTGCCCTGGGCAATCTTAACAAATGCTTTATTTGCAATTATCCAGTTCTATTAGCGTAATAAATACTTTAACATTATTGTTATGTTTTAATAAAATTACTTAAAAATTTTACAATCGCTGCCTATTCTGATTCAATCTGTGTTTAACCTTTAGGATTTTTTTAAGTCTTTTAAGTCTGGAATCGGAATATAAATTATTATTATTATTATTATTTTATTGTCTAAAATATTATTTGTATATTTTCTATTTTATTATTAGATACGACAGAAAACAATTTTTACAGAAAGCATAAATAGGATACAAAGAAACAATAGAATAACAGACAAAATACTTGTAAGTGTAAATAACTTATTTATTATTAAAATCTTAAAAAGAATTTTATACATATAATCCCGATTATATATTC
The DNA here is from genome assembly GCF_000671375.1 of Centruroides sculpturatus. Lineage (NCBI taxonomy): Eukaryota > Metazoa > Arthropoda > Arachnida > Scorpiones > Buthidae > Centruroides > Centruroides sculpturatus. The sequence goes on from NW_019384321.1 coordinate 124,165, forward strand.
TATAATTAAAATTCTAAAATTCTGCCGTAATAAATTGTAGATTTTTCAATTTTTATAGGATAAATAAATCCTTTCTTCGAGCCAGATTATATAGACGAAGAATTGTATATTAAGATTACGTAAGCAAAAATAAATATTTTCATTGCTAAATGTGATATATTATGTAATGTTCAATTTTTATTTGTGTCGTATTAAATATTCATCTCTCTCTCCTTGTCAATAGGGGAGACCGGGGCAACTTCGGCATGCGGGGCAAGTTTGTCAAGCTCTTTTTTTTAAAAACAAATTAAAAGGAGACTTTGGTTATAGGTTAGGCAGTTGAGTTTTATTGGTGGCTTGTTGAGTGTAGTGTTTTTATTATTTTCCAGCAAGCGTAGTTGAATTATCAAGCAAATTTTCATTTTCGTTCAATTCCATATAATATTTTTTTTCCATTTATATTGAATTGGCAGGTTTTGTTATAATTCCATGATAACGAAAGTTACTTTTCCTGTTAGAAGGATGTAACTTCAACTTATTCACGTGTCCAGATCGTGGCTTGGCATTCTGTTCTCAGGGTTGTACTTAATGTTTCGAAATGATGACTAGCGGGGTAAGATCGGCAACATAAAGCCACATTAGAAGCAAAGGATAAAAATCAAACAGATGATAAATGAAAACATGTTTGCATTTGTTATTCATGTATATATGTCTTTGAACTTGCATTTCGTTGTAATAATATTAAATGGGTGTTGGATTTGTATTTCTTTGTTTTAATAGTGAATTCCAACTTATACATTGTTAATAACATAATTTTATATACGTGCCTATCTTGCTCCATTACTGTTGCCCCCATACCAGTGGCAACTTTAATAAAAATAATTAAAATAATTACAACTTTACAAAAAGAGAGAAGTTGCCGATCTTGCCCCTATACCCGGGGCAACTTCGTCAATTTCTCTCTTCTTGTAAAGTTGTAATTATTTTAATTATTTTTATTTCCAAACTGATTTTAACCAGTTCTATAGTAAGGTAACATTCCAATAGACAATATGCAAAGCTTTTTTTTTCAGTTTACAGCAGTATTTATCACACAAAATTTAAGTAAAGCTTAACATGCCGATCTTGCCCCGATCTCCCCTAAATTAATGAATTTGTACGAGATAAATAGGGCATTTGGTTGTTACATCATATACAAAACAAACCATAACAGATTTAGTTTCGTTGCGTTAATTAATTTAAATCACGTAGAAGAAATGATTCTATTTGAGAGTTTAAAAAACATAGTCTATTCCCCATTCTATAAGTCATATTGAACGAAAAAAAAAAAAAAAAACAGAAATTTAGCAAACGAAAGTTTATTTGGAGTTTGTGTGTCCCCGCGGTAGACTCGAATCAATTTAAAATTGCTTGAAAAATTTCCGATGGTTATCAAATTTCTTCGAAATCTGTCCAATCTGTACCATGTTTATTGGAACAGACGTACTAACGGATCGATCGACGGCATCGATACCGGCATATACTTTCTTTTGAGTTATGTGAATTTTGGGTTTATGCCCGTTCCTATACCAAGTGATGTTTCAATTTATTTTTAGTGATTACTTTCCTCTCAACAGTAGAAATTCTACTAAAATCCTATCCTCTTCCACTCATCCTAAATACTTTTAATATAAGAATAATTTTTTTAATTTATATAAATTTAAAAATCGATAATAACTCATTTATAGTGAAGATTATGTAGGTTTTATCCCTATTCATACGAAGCTTTTACACAAAAAAAAACCATCACTTTAATATAAATTTTACTACAAATACATACAGTACTAAAAATCTAAAATTACATCGGATAAACTTAATAAAATATAATTAAAATAATAGATAAATTTAGAAGAAGTAGATGACTAAACATATTTAGCATCCTATTTATTACCTGCTATAATATAATAAACCTTTATCCTACCGTAATAAACTGGGGTTAAATTTGATTATTCGACAAATGTCTACCACAGATGCACAATCGATTCGATTATCTTATTTCACATTCTATTTACACCGCTAGAAATTAAGCGTATAGACGAATATAAACTAATTTAACTTTTAAGAGAATTCCGAGAAGAATTTACTCAATTATACCGATAAAAATTAATAAATATTTACTATAATAACGTATAAATATATCTAAAAAAAAAAAAAAGAAAATAAATTAATACGAGCGAGAATAGCGATCAAACTATTTATATCGGACAGTTGGACTGTTTTCTGAAATAAATTGTTTCCAAATGATTGACTCTAACTTAGAAAAACTTTCTTTTTTTATTTTTAAATTGGCTCCGTTATAATAACCTTCGAATCCTTTAAAGTTTTATTGCTAAGTTTAAAGGAAGCACTTTCAGAGTTTTGATTTGGACGAGTAAAAATATCTTTAGAAACTCTTAAAAAATATATATATTTATTTTTTTTAATGTTATATAAATATCTTTTATAATGCAATTTCGTTATATAAAAGTGATACAACGATTATATTTTATATATATTTTGGTTTCCAAGACAACTTATTAGAAATTTTCTGACAAGCATTCTTCAAATACTTTAAACCGGTCGAACTTCTTGTAGCAGAATTAATTCTATTAATGAAATGTTACAAAATTTCTCGGGGCATTATCTACTTAAGAGATTTTTTTTCATGGATTCTAACGAAAAAAAAAACCAATTTTGTTGAAATATTTTTTAAAATTAAATTAAGAAATTATCAATCTTTATACTAGAAAAAAAAAAACATAAAAACTGATGAAATTTTTATATACAAAACATTTTTTGTAAATATTAAATTAAATAAAAAAATGGCATGATTTTAAATTAATTAATTAAAAATATAGGCCTATATATAAGATTTTGTACAAAAATTTCGTTTTCGGTTTTATAATCTGCCGAACGGTTTACGTTTTCATCTCTGAATCTTGAAATTTATTTTAAATTTATACAGTCGACCACCTCCCCCATAACACTGTTGATAATTCCGTTTTATATGAATTCCATGTTGTACGAGTCAATTAGATTTTACAAATACGTGAGCCGTTCACAGCCCGGCACACGTATTTGTAAAATATAGGGAAATATGTACAAAATGGCATATGTTTTTATTTTAGGTTCACAACTCTTTATTGGTAAATCACAGCACTGTCATATTCTACACCAATTATCTCTGGTTCTTTACCTATGAATTATAATAAACATTTATAATATAAAAGTAATAGAAAAAAAATATTGTTAGTTTAATTGGGATCAGCCAAAATCCATTTTGTCCATATGCTATGGACAAAATGGCACATTACGTAAGGACAAAATGACATTACACGTAAAAATTATAAAATTACTGACAAAGTTCACAAATGAAACTCTTAATTCTGTTAGAAACGTCAGCGCAAGAAGCGTGAGCCCAAAGGAAACAATTTAAGCACCGTAACCAGTCTTCTTCAGGCTTAGATCGGGAAAAAAGATCATTGCAATATATGCATGGACAGTCCTCTTCATCATCTTGAGAGTTATCAGGAAAATTTTCTTCTTCACTGTCTTCTTCGAGTAACTTTTTAGTAACGTTTCGTCTCCTTTTCTCTGGCGGAGCTTCGGGCTCATTTTTTGATTTAATTGCCTTCATATTAGGAGTAGAAGTTAAAACTAAAGAAGTTTGTCGAATCTTTGGCTTACGTTTTCCTTGACCACTTATAAAAAGTCTTTTTTGGGACGGGAGAAATTTCCTCAATAGACACAGCGAGAGTAGAGGACAATGGATGTTTTTTAGTAGTAGCAGCAGATGAATGATATTGAATTGAATTGCTCAGTGTTTGCTGATTGAACCTGAGATGAATTATCGGCTTGTTGTTCGGTAGGTGCTGTTATTTCAGCTGTATTATTGTCGTTAGGTGTGACGGCACGAGATCTCTGTAGCTGATATCTTGTGGACTAAATGACATACCTATGTCATTATGTCCGTTGCCTATGTATGTCGTTTTGTCCATATAACGTTATAAAAAAACAAAATTATAAAATAAATACAAAGATGATATTTTTAATGGAAAAAGTTACAAGTCGACCCCCCCTATAACACTGTTGATTATTACGTTTTATATGAATTCTACGTTGTACGAGTCACTTAGATCTTACAAATACGTGAGCCGTTCACAGCCCGGGACACGTATTTGTAAGATCTAAGTGACTCGTACAACGTAGAATTCATATAAAACGGAATAATCAACAGTGTTATAGGGGGGGTCGACTTGTAACTTTTTCCATTAAAAATATCATCTTTGTATTTATTTTATAATTTTGTTTTTTTATAACGTTATATGGACAAAACGACATACATAGGCAACGGACATAATGACATAGGTATGTCATTTAGTCCACAAGATATCAGCTACAGAGATCTCGTGCCGTCACACCTAACGACAATAATACAGCTGAAATAACAGCACCTACCGAACAACAAGCCGATAATTCATCTCAGGTTCAATCAGCAAACACTGAGCAA